>NC_056741.1:679848279-680118279 GCF_019279795.1 Protopterus annectens | reverse complement strand
AAACAGCTACTACTGCAGTCATTCCTTCTGCAAATCCAGTACCTTTTGTACACAGATCTCCCTGGAAAAGCACTATGCACCAAACACTCAGCTTCCTGAATCACCATGATAATGGGGGTACATAATTATTATTTTATTTTTAAGAATCGTGCCTTAATGTCTTTGTACAGTGCTGCTATTTTCGTATATCAAACTGTGCTTCATCCACAGTTTCATTTCATCTTACCTTATATCATGAGACCCTCTGATGCACCAAGGAGCTTGAGATATTGCTGAGCCTTGTTCCACCATGACTACTGTATTGCTCATTAACCATTTTGAAAAAAAAAAACATCATTTGTTTCTTCCAAATCATTCATTTAATTCTTTTGCCTTTTCAGTGTATTTGATTTTGCCATATTTCTATATAAGCCTATCTTCTTTAAGCCTTGTATTTTTACATTTAGGAGGGCTTTTGTACTGCGAAAATCATGGTTCCCTGAGGGAGAAGAATCTGCATCACACATGTGCAATGGAAGCTAGTTGTTTCTAGGCACATTCTTGACAAGACAATATAACAAATTTTGAAACGTTTTAGGAGAATTATTTTACAAATATGATGAATATAAAATAAGTAAACAGCAAACCCATAACCTGCAGCATCTATCTGAAATATAATCAGCAAAAAGCATATTGAAAAGGTATACAACTGTTTGAGGACCAAGCTAAAAAAAAATGTCATTATAAACAAAGATTTCATTATCTTTTTGACAGTAAAGCAGGAGATTTGTAATACAGTTTAATGCATATTATACATGGGATAAATAGTGATAGTTCTAAAATATATAATCAATTTATTACACTAAAGGAAATATTGTATATACAGAAGCTCAGATGTATATAATAAAATGTAGTAGTTGGTATACTTACGTAAGTGATAAATCAGTTCTAAAGAAAATTTCAGTAATGCTCCTGAGTAAAGCAAGATTGGAGACATGCCCTTATTAAACCTGTCTTTATGGGAAAGGGGAGTAGGACAAACCTAAAGTCATACAGACCTGTAAGCCTACTTTCATGTTGTGGAAAAATGATAGAGAAGGTAATATTGGCTAAGTTATTGTTAGAACTGGAAAGACTGGGAATTGAAACCACACATCAGTATGCATATGCTTGTAAATACATCCATTACTACCTGTAACATGATGTTCTATAACAATATAATAACAAGCATGAATGAAAATTGTGTTGTGATGTAATTTATATAGATTTAACTTCAGCATTTGACAGGGTCATACACAAAACACTGATCAATAAATTACGACTAGGTATTAATTTACTCTTGATAAGATGGATAGCTGCATGGCTTGCAAATAAGACATGGCAAGTATCATACACCAACTGAACAGGTAAAATTCTTGGCTGCAGTGAGGGTGTCCCACAGGCCTCTGTCCTAAGTCTTTACTTGTTTAGATAAAATCTTTCAGACCTATCTTTTTCATATGAGATGTTCTACAGTCTGTATGCAGATGACCTGAAATTGGGTAAACTGATTTCATGCATTACAGATAGGGCATGTCTGCAAAAGAACTTGACTAAGTTTACCATTTTGGCAAAGGAAGAATAATATGTTGATAAGTACATCAGAAACTAAACATATTTGATTTGGGAGACAAAAATTAAAAGGTGAATATTTAATGCAGCACACAGTGGTTGAAACTGTAGATCCATTTGAAGACATGGATATATGGGTGAATCCAGCTTTGAGTTTTTCTAATCATATCAACCAATTGTTTAATGATAATTATGGAAACATAGGTTGTATAAAACGATTTATAAAGTCTAGAAAATCAGAAGTGATGAAGTCATTTCTTGTTAATGCAATTACATTAGACCTATACTTGAGTACAGGATAACAATATGGAAACCTTATAAGAAAACAAGCATGAGTAAACTGGAAAAAGTACTGTAGAAATATACAGCTTCAGTGGATGTGAAAATTTAAGTTATTATGAAAGACTAAAATAACTGAACATACATTGTATCTTATACATATTTAAGAGGAGATCTTATTCAAGTATATAGAGCATTTAGAGAGAACTCTCTCTGGGAACGTTTGGGGATATCAAAAATTAGTAGAGAATCATCAGACAACCTATGTAGAGGATTCTCTAGGATTGAGAAGTGTACTGACTGATTTTTCTGAGAAATCAGCTGATGCATGGAACAAATAACCAAACTACATAAAAACAAGCAGTAATTTAGATATTTTTAAGAAAAGCTTGGACACTTATTATGGGAGCAATAGTTTTGGTATATTGGCATTCATAACCATGACTGAAATATTTGTGTGTAAGTATGTATGCAAGGAAATGTCAGAGTAACTTTTTAAAAGTAGTGCCTTTCTTCTGCTTTAACTTGCTTTGTGAAGGGACATGAAGAGCCATTGGCCATCACTTGGCATCAGTGTGCAGTGCCAAACTCCATGTAGATAGAGAGGAAAAAAACTGAAGGCTTTAATATGGGCCATTTCTGGTCATGTACATGGTGTGGTATTTAATTTTTTGCCCAGATTAAAGGTTTGAAAATGGGGTAGATAGGAAAGTGATGAAATGGGGGCAAGCAGGGAGAAGAATAAAGGGTACACAATAAAGGAATTTGCAAGAGGGAATTAGGAAAGAACCTTATCTATCCACTTCCTTAACACTGTAATGTGAACATGTATAGAAAATTGGATGCATTTGGACTGTCACCACAACACAGATGAGTGACAACAATGCAATCCTGTTGTTTAGCCAGTTGGAACAAATCAAGTGTGGCAAAGTGGAGAGCTATGTATGGGACATTTTATTTATTTACTTATTTTTTTGTTGTTGTTGTTGCTTTTCAAAAAATAGAGAAATGCTAGGGAAGGGACATAGAAATGTCAGGATCAGGTAAGTAGGGTAGGTGAGGAAAGAGGTGCAGACAAACAGGATAAACAAAGACACAGGGATGGTGATGGAGACAAACGGTTAGGGAACATCATGATTGCAGATAGCTAGAGGAATTTGCCTGTCAAGCATGGGAACAGTAAGAATCTAGTCCTCACCCTTATAACTGTTATCACTGTCCCCTTTTTCGGTTCACTGTGAGACTGTTTAATGTAGGGGGCTTTTTACATTCTAAGTGCAACATCTCCAGACATCTGTGGCTGGAATGTCATTTTCTATCATATCATGCAACATCTCTGGCAGCTCCTGGTGAGTGATGTAATAGCCACCTCCACCAATACTCCAGGAGGGTGCCAGTGCACCAGGAGCAGGTGCAAATCTACCTGACATAGATAGATGAGGTAGTGCAGGGGCTGCTGATGCAGTACTGCCAGATTGCATCCCAGACTTGCTGGGTGTTGGCATGTCAGCTAGTGGAGGGTTGGCAGGCTGAGCCACAGCAGTTGGCCTACCTCCCTATGCTGAAAGGCATTTTGTTTGTTGGCAGAAAAGTATGACATTTGAATGGTGTGTTCCCATTTATACAAAAAAAAAAGGATGGGGTGAAACAAAAAAGAAAACAGATGATTAGAACCATTATATGTCACATTCAAATGCTTTATTACAGCAAATATACTTTATTATTATACTAGCTATACAGCTTTCCTCATCCAAAAGAGGATTCCAAATCATTGCAAGTAATCCTTGCAATATGCATATATTTCATATATGCTTTTAAATATCTTAAAATGATGTACGGAGGTGAACAGAAGATGCAGACACAAATCATTTGAGTGCTTTTATTCAATTTATTTCTTTGAATGTCATCAGAAATGAAGAACCTCTCACTCTTCCCACGTTATAACAAATTCAAACACAGTCACATGACACAAATATTCCAATCACAATGCATTGCACCTCTATAAAACAATATAGTATAAAAATGAATAATAAAATACATATTTAGATGAAAATACAAGTAGACTAATAACACTTAGCAAAGGATAAAATATCACCTTAATACTGGAAAGCACTTAATATTAATGTTTTCATTTAAACCTGGTGCTCTATCTGCTACCAGGTTGATTTGCCACAAAGATTCTTTACATTCCAAAAAAATATTTTAATTCCCTGTGTCATGTGACTGTGTTTGAATTTGTTATAATGTGGGAAGAGTGAGAGGTTCTTCATTTTCTGATGAAGTTCAAAGAAATAAATTGAATGAAAGTGCTCAAAGTATTTATGCCTGCATCTTCTGTTCATCTCCTTGCATCGTTTTAAAGTTCTTTGTTCATTTAGTTTATTTGGATGCTTTAATATATTACAGATTAAGTTATCAATATGGCATTAAATCCAATATTGCTAGAATTAAAATAAAAAAATGATATTTTTTGTAATTTGAATGCATTTGTTGCTTATTGGAATTAAACCCACCAAATTTTAATACACTATAACACTTGCCGAATGCAATTACCAAGAGCTACAGAAGGAAACATGCATGCTTGCTTTTACAGTTAAGATCTGCATACTTAAGGTGCTAGCAATATATATAGAAGAGCAATACTTTTAATACAATCAGGTTCATTTGTGCTGCATACGTAGCCCTTGCCTCTCTGAGTCTCTTCAATCTTTCAGCATGTGCCTTTCTGTTCACTGAAAGTTCTTGAGCATTTGTAAAATAAAGAAAGAGAGAAAACAAGACATGAAAGCATTATCCATACCAGTCTTGGCTATCTACGACATTCCATAACATTTAAAGTCAATTTATCTGTATACTTACACAACTGTGGGATATCAGCAGTTCTAAACTAATCCAAATATTGCTGATATCAGTAGTTCTAAACTAATCCAAATAGTGGTTGAGATGTGCTTGCCTGTGCAATTTTCGGTCATTATAATGGTGCCGGCATTGTTTATTGCTGCCCAGTACATGGTATGGCAGTTGCACTGCAGACAGCATTGGCTAGACTGCTCCAGGCCTCAGCCTTACATTAAGTCTTGGTATACCCCCCTCAGCTGTAGCACTTTACGTGAAGTGCAATAAATATTTTTGACTCCTCCATACCCCACCTTTGTAGCCTGAATATGGCACCATCCTTCCCATCTCATGTCATGTCTGCACAGTCCAACAACAACAGTAAAATTGATTTCCTGCCAATTTGTGACATTAAGTTTTATGGCTTGTGCATAAACCTGCACAGCCATGCCAACCACATCGCTCGATGTTACGTGGACAGAAACATTGTCAAACAAAGAGGAAGGGAGTTTATGAAATAGGAAGAATAATGAGACATTTGGTAATAATTTATGGTATGTGTGCTGCTATACATGACAACAATTTGTCCAGTGGTCGACACTGGTGTGCTAAATGACTTGGCTTTTAAGACATGACTTTGGGGGAATTAATGAGATGATTTGACATATCTAAAAATCAAGAACAAAGAAACAAAAACAAAAAACAAAAACACATGGCAGAGAGGGTTAGCTGTCTCAGTCAAATCCAATTACCAGAACGCGGAATTAAAAACTATGTTTAATAACCCAAAAGAAATTACAATAAAAAAATAACAAAAATGATAGGCACTTTTGTTTTGTTAAACTCACAAAACTTCTTCAGATAACACCTCTTAACAATACCTGGTTAAAATACTTACAAACTGTAATCACGTGATCCATCAGGAAAGAAACATCCAGGGGATTTAAAGTAATCGTGTCCCATTAGCCAAAAATAATTTCTATATGAGCCATATTTAACCAGCTCATAAAAAGCCCCAATAAGAGCTTAAAAACAGATTGGAAAAATTAAAAGAGATTGCTATCTATGACTAGATTTAAGTTTTAAAATACTAGAGATAGAGGTAATATCATTAAATCCTGTCAAATGATCCACATTTAAAAATCAGTTGCCAATACAGTTCATTAACCTCGAAAAGTAAATGCCCAGAGCCACTCCTAAGATTTTTCACAACTTGTTCAATTACCACAAATTTAAAGGAGTGGTCTGCAAATTCAATAATATGCTTAGCCAAGGCATTTGTAAGTATTCTTGAACAGATTTCATACAACTGCTCATACATCAGTTCCTTTAGTGAACGTTCAGTTTTACCAATATACAAACAGCAGCAACCTTGGCAGACTGCAGCATAAACCCACTGTGACAATCAAATTTTCCTTTTATTGCATAGGTTTTTCCTTTTATGGTAAAACAGTCACCAGTAAGAATCCATTTACAAGATTTACATCGGCCACACTTATTCATTTGTTTGATCATATTATCCTTTCCTTTCCCATAAGATATCCCTTCTAAAATACACATCAAATTTCTATCCTTCCAGAAAACTATTTTCGGCTTCTCTGACACCAGATGATTAAAGTCTGAACTTTCTCATAATTAAAGCCAAATTTTGTTCAAAATCCAACTAACAGCCTCACTGTCCAGACTGAAATTAGTAACAAACATACATGAATATAGTCAACCATCCATAGCATTTTTCTGTAGTAAGGGATATTTTCTACTATTGGTATTAGTACTAATCAATAGTGGGGCATAAACCTTTTCATTTCTTTTCATGATAACTTCATTTTTTAATTCTTCTACCAATGTGTTTGGATAGCTCCTCTTAAAAAACATTGACTCAAGAAGTGAACATTCTTCCAAGAAATCATGGTTGTAGGTCACCATCCTTGCAGCCCTTACGAATTACCCCTTAACTACAGATGTCTTTTGGGTCAAGGGATTCTCACTTGAAAAATGTAAAAATGAATTAGAACAAGTCATTGTTCTGTGAATGTTAGAAAAGTAACAACTTTTGGATGGATCTTTGACAAGTAAAACATCCAAGAAGTCTAAATTTCAAAATGCACTCACTCGAGACACTCCTTAAAATGGAGAACATCAATATCTGTGCAGTGACAGAGACCTGGTTCAAGGCTCCAGAGAGCACCCCTGCACTACCAGGCTATAACTCATACCACACTTTTCGGCCATCTAACCTGGACCGAAACACCAAAGGTGGGGGTGTGTGTCCATATTCATTAAGGATATCCATACCTCCAGGCTAGTTGCTCAGCATAATGCATCAGAGGTTATCCAAGTGCAACTAACTCTTGGCAAAACTGCAATCCAAATTGTAGCTTGCTACAGATCCCCCACCATGCCCCAGGATTCCCACTCCTCTTTTCTTGATGTACTGGAAAATATTAGGGTTCAACCAAACACCCTAATAATGGGCGACTTCAACTACCCCACCATTAACTGGGAAAACTATTCATGTACTGACTCCTTAATGAAGCGCTTTCTGGAATTCATAAACTCCAATGCCCTAGATCAACTTATCCACACCCCCACCAGGGGCAACAATATCCTAGACCTAGTCATTACCAACATGAGTGACCAGTGTTCCACACCTGAAGTCAACTCCTCGTTGGTCTGATCCGACCATAAGCTAATCACCCTCGATATCCACATCCCACCCCTACCCCCCTTAAGGAAACCACAGTAAGAAATTTCTCCAAAGCCAATTTCATGCTTCTTAAGACAGAAGTAGTGAACTTCATGACACCCATGCAGATGGACAATACAGTTAGAGCTGCTGAATCCTACACAAATTCGCTCTATAAGCACCTACATGAGTGCATGGATTGTGCTATCCCAAACAGAACCAAGACGTTATCCTCCAAAAAAAGGAAGCCAATCTGGTGGTCCCCTGCCATAAACAAACTCTACAACAGAAGGAAGAAACTGTTGCAAAAGAGAGTAAAATCCCATGAGTGGAGGAGCTCCCTGGTCAGCCTCAGTAAGACGCTGAGATCCCTTATAAGATCCTCCAAAGCTAGCTATGAAAATAAAATTGCCACTAATTCCAAGGACAACCACAAAGCATTCTATAGCTATGTCAAGAATCTCAATGGCAACACCCAGATCTGCTCTGAGTTACAGCACAAAGGCATGAAAATTACAGAACCAACTGATATTGCCAACATCCTGACAGATAAGTTCAGTGCTAACTTTACCCCCCCACCCCCACCCCCTAAAGGGCTCATATCTATACAGGAAGAATGCAGAGTCCCTGTAATCACAACTACGCAGGTGAAAGCTGCACTCTCTAAAGCCAAAAACACAGCATCCATGGGACCGGACAATATCCCAGGCTGCGTTTTACTCGAACTTCAGAATGAACTGGCTCACCACTTAAGCACCATGTTCAATAATAGCCTCACATCAGGCTTTGTGCCCACAAAATGGCGCACAGCAACAGTTATCCTACTCCACAAAGGGGGAGCCACCACTGATCCCGGGAACTATAGACCTATTAGCCTGACGAGCCTGGTCTGCAAAGCCATGGAATGTATCATCATGGAACTCATAAACAAAGACATTGGTAATCTCCAAACTCTGGATCCCACCCAGTTCAGGTTTGTGAAAGGCAGATCATGCCTCCTGAACCTGATCGACTTCTTTGAGGCAGTCACCAAAGCCGTAGATGAGGGTAAAGTGGTTCACACAAGCCTATCTTGACCTCACCAAGGCTTTCGACACCATCCCCCATTTTGGAATTATACCTAAACTCAATAAACTAGGCATAAATCCCTACATCACAAGATGGGTTGCCAACTGGCTCACTGACAGAACCCACACTGTAAAAGTTGCAGACTCCAAATCTGACCTCAAACCAGTGACAAGTGGAGTACCACAGGGTTCCGTCCTGGGACCGCTCCTGTTTGGTATCTACTTCTCTGAAGTACAGGCTAACACAGAAGGCCTCTGGCTAACAAAATTCACAGATGACTGCAATCTAGGAGCCATAGTCAAGTCCCCAGATGATGTGAACATCCTACAGAAGGGCCTCTCTGAGACAGATGCCTGGTGTCAGAGCCATGGCCTCAAGCTCAATGCCAAAAAGTGCAGTGGCATCCCCTTTGGTAAAAACTCTGTGCCCATGAACTACCACATAGGCAGCAATCTACTTAACACCGATTGTGTGATAAGAGACCTTGAGACCTAGGTGGACAGTAGTCTCTCCTTTGATAGTCACATTGTCACAGTAGTCAGGAAGTCCTTCTACGTGGCACACCTCATCATAAAAGGGTTCTCCTCCAGGAAAAAAGAGGTCATCGTTACCCTCTACTCATCACTCATTAGACCCATTATAGAGTACAACGCCCGTTTTGGAATGTACCTCACAAGACATCTGCAGCAGCTGGAAAGGCCACAGAAGTACCTCACAAAGAGGATTACTGGACTCAAACAAATGCCCTACACTGACCACCTCAAAAAACTCCAGCTTTACTCTGTAGCATATCGCCTACTCAGAGGTGATCTCTGCCTAACATATAAAGCTATGTCAAACCCAGAGCTGTTGGACATGCTACACCTAAAGAAATCCCAATCCTTCTGAGCTATATGCTCTAGGGACCTAAACCTTGTCACCACAATAAACAGGACATACTGGAGGGATGGATTCCTATCCTAGAGACTTCACATACTCTGGAACAAGCAAAGTTCTTCATTAGCACTCTTCAAGAAAAATCTTGATGAGTGGATGGGAAATAGGAAATACACCCCGGGGATCACTTCTGTGTCTCTGCTCATCAGTGGCACAGGAAAATAACTTTCTTGGGTGGCGTATGCCAGGGAACCTTGTTGGCTAGGCTTGCATAGGCCCTTGGGCCGATAGTCTAGTACCTACCAATGAACCTATGAACCTATAAGTATGGGATCTTTTCCAGATCCGTGTGAGAAGTGAAGTTCAAGAAATTAGTACTTTGATTAATATGATTTAGAAAATCCTGTAACTCATCTGATGATCCCACCCTCACTAGAAATAAGTCATCCAGGTACCTATTGTAGTAATGGATGGGATGTGCAAAGGGGACCCCCAAAATAACATCCGTTTTCCATTTAGCCATCACACTATTGGCATAAATGCACCCACAATTTGCCCAATAGCAACATTTCTGATTTGTTGGTAATATTTCCCATTGAATAATATGGCATGGTTAGCCAAGACCAGTTTATGCAGTGTTTCCAGAGCCCTAATAACATCTGAGTTCAATTGCTTATTTTCCAAAAATTTCCTAAACCATGCCAATCCCACATCATAGGGAATAACCATATATATAAGTCTTTAACATTGATTGTTACTAAGATGTTATTACTGCAAAATTCAATATCATTATTTTTTTCTAAAAAGTCCCATGAATCTTTGCAAACATGAGTCTCTGTCTTTAGAATGTCCTTGAGTTTATAAAGCCATGAATTTGGCACAAGCTTGAGTTATGGATCCCCTAATATCATCTATAGGTCTCATAGGTGGATTATTAATATCCTTGTGGATTTTTGGGATTCTAAACAAAGTTGGAATGGTAGGAGAGGGAACATTCAAATAACTGTACTCTTCAATGGAAATATTGCCCTCTACAAACAAGCCATTGATTTCATTCCTGAGCCTTTTATACATTTTGATACACACTATCCACTAGCATCTGGTTCATCTGGTCCAAATATTCACTTCGGGTCATCACCACCAAACTTCCTCCTTTATTGGGCTTTATAAATCTTGGTCCTGAATTTTTCATGTCCTCCAATTTAAAACGTTCAGTCAAAGACAGATTGTTATTCCCTTTGTGCCTTTTCTAGCTAATCTTCCTCAAATCCAATTCACAAATCCAATAAAATAGTAATAACGTAGGGTTTAAAGGGGGAATTAAAAGTGCTCAAGACGCGTAAAGCATCCGTAACTGGAGGTAGTTTGTTAAAAAGTAATTCAAATTTCAACTTTCTAACAAAACACTTTAAGTCACTTAAAAGCTGAGCTATATTAACATGCCGTAAAGGAAAAAAAGTCAATCCTTTTACTAACAGTTGAATAGATATATCCTCAAAGACAAGTTTATTAAAATTAAAGATGTTAAAATCGCCATTATTATTTGTAATAATTTCACATCGGGAAGTGTCTTTAACTGTATTCATACCATTGCTGTGGAAAGTAGAATGCACGCTTTTAGGAGGGTGTATCTTTTTGGAATTCTTCCATTGGTGCTGTCTGCGGGCGGGTGTTTTATTCTGTCCATTGACTGGTTCTGGTGGAGGTTTGGCACCCCCACTTTCTCCGTACCTGATTATGTTGCTCCTTTTTCCTTACTCTTTCTGACCACCCGGGAAAAGAAAAATCCAACTTGTTAGCTTTATAGCTAAACTCCGTATTGTCATTAGTTGTTGAGACATTGTTATGTGGAACATAATTATAGTTTTCTCCCTCCACAGTGCCACTATCCTTATTACGTGGATTAGATAAAAATGTTTTCCTACTCAAAGCTTGAGAAGGTGGTGGGACTAGGTAATTAAAATGTTCCATGTAGGCAGTGTGGTCTCTTTGTAATTTTTTAACCTTCTGATGTTTAATTTTCTCCACCTGAAAATCTATACTATTAAAAATTTTAGTATTTTCAAAACAATAGTGGGAAGAATTTGTATCTGTAATGATCTGTTGTTCTAGTTGCTGCATTTCATCTATGAGCTACTCAATGAATTTCTAATTATATTTTACAAGAAGCTCCATGTATGCGCAACCATGGTGGTCAGACATAGCCAACATCTCATAATGGAGCTGTGAGTCTTTCAAAAGGCTCATTGGGCGCCTCTACATTCAGAAGCCTTTTGGTGCTTATTTAACCCTAATACATTCAGTAAAATAAAGGTTTTCAACTTGTAGTTTTTCTTTTTTTAATTTTTAAAAGTTTATAGTCCAGCTCATCCAGTCTTGTGCAGATATTATTCACCTTAGCTGAAACATAAGGAAAAAGCCCTATACCTTTAGATATCCAATCTTCCAAAACAGGAATATTCCTATTTGAATCAAGTGAAGAACTCAAATCCCGTGGGATCTGTTAGTGCTGCTGTATATCTCTCAAGTGGTGAACAACCATTAATAACAATCCTATCTTGAGGTGGATTTAAAACTGTCAGTGTTGATGAAGCAGGCAAAGATGCAAAAATAGTGTCCCCTTTTTGGGAGAGTTGTTGTATTAACAACATCAAGTTTCCAGCTGTACAATAAAGTTCGGAAACATCCTAATCCACAAATAAGGACTGTGAGGAAGCTTGACCCTCCGTGGCCATGCTAATGAAACATGACTAAAAACCAAGAACAAACAAGCAAAAAAAAAACCAAAAAGACACATCAGAGAGGGTCTGCTGTCTCAGTCAAATCAAATTACCAAACTTGGAATCAAAAGCTATGTTTAACAATCCAAAAGAAATTGACAATAAAATATTACAAAAAACGCTAAGTGCTTTCAGCTTGTTGAACTCACAAACCTTCTTCAGATAACACCTCTTAACAATGCCTGGTTAAAATACTTACAAACTATAATCAACTGATGCATTAGGAAAGAAACATTTGGGGTATTTAAAGTAATAGTGTCCATTTATCCAAAAATAATTCCTATATGGGCAATTTTAAACAAAACCTGGCTTTTATTACAAGAAAGCTCAGACTTTAATTACCCAGTGTCAGAGAAGCTGAAAATAGCTTTCCAGAATGCTAGAAAGTATTTTAGAAGGAATACCTTATGGGAAAGGAAAGGATAATATGATCAAACAAATGAATAAGTGTGGCCGATGTAAATCTTCTAAATGGATTCTTACTGGTGACTCTTTTACCATAAAAGGAAGAACCTATACAATAAAAGGAAAATTTGATTGTCACAGCAATGGAATTGTGTATGCTGCAGTTTGCCAAGGTTGCTGCTGTTTTTATATTGGTAAAACTGAACGTTCACTAAAGGAACAGATGTGTGAAAACTTGTATGAAATCCATTCAAGAAAGCTTACAAGTGCCTTGGCTAAGCATTTATTAAATTTGCAGACCATTCTTTTAAATTTGTGGGTGTTGAACAAGTTGTGAAAAATCTTAGGGGTGGCACTTGTAATTTAGTTAAAGAAATCTACTGGCAATTGGTTTTAAATGTAAATCTTTGGCCAGGACTTAATGATATTACCTCTGTCTCAAGTAATTTAAAACTGAAATCTATTCGTAGATAGAGATCTCTTAATTTTCCTCTTCAATCTGTTTTTTAAGCTCTTATTGGGACTTTTTATGAGTTAGTTGAATATGGTCTAATTAGAAATTCATTTTAAATAATGGGACACTATTACTTTAAATCCCACAGATGTTTCTTTCCTAATGGATCAGATGATTACAGCTTGTAAGTATTTTAACCAGGTGTTGTTAAGAGGCATTATATGAAGAATTTTTTTGAGTTCAACAAGATGAAAGCTCTTATTTTTTTGTTATTTTTTTTAATTGTAATTTAATTTGGGTTATTAAACATAGTTTTTAGTTCCAAGTTCTGGTAACTGGATTTGATTGAGATATGTAACCCTCTCTGATGTGCGTTTTTGTATTTGATTCATGACTTGATACACATTTTTTGAGGCCTTACATGCTGTTATAAGTAATTTGTTCAACATGGGATTCAAACCTATGCAAAAAAGTGAATACATAGGTTCATAGGTAAGTACTAGGCTATCTGCCCGAGGGCATCTATAAGCCTAGTCAGAATGTGTTGGCTTTTTCCACCCCCCTTATATTAGTTCCCTAACTCTCTGTCCAGCAGAGCCACTGCGGTGATCCCCGAGGTAAATTTTCTGTTTTCCATCCACTCGTCAAGGTTTCTCTTGAAGAGTGTTAGTGAGGGGCTCTGCCTAATGTAGATTGAAATCCTTTTCCAAAGCATGGGGAGTCTCTGGGACAGGAATCTATCCCTCCAGCATGTCCTATTTATCCTTGTGGTGAGATTTAGATCCCTAGAGCATGTGGCTCTTGGGGATTTGTTTTTTTTAGGTGGAGCATGTCCATCAACTCTGGATTGCACATGGCCTTGTCTGTCAGGCAGAGATCACCTCTGAGTAAGCGGTATACAACCAAGTAAAGCTGGAGTTTCTTCAATCGGGCTGCATAGAGCATCTGTTTGAGGTCAGTAATCCTCTTGGTGAAGTATTTCTGTGGTCTTTACAGCTGTTTCAGGTGTCTTGTAAGGTACATCCCAAATGGGGCATTGTACTCTATGATGGGTCTGATGAGTGATGAGTAGTGGGACACAATAACCTCTTTTGTTCTACATGCGAACCCTTTTGTGATTAAGTGGGCCACATAGAAGGATTTTCTAACCACCTTGGCAACATGATTATCAAAAAAGTGATTACTATCTACTTGGGTCCCCAGATCCCTTATTACATTTTTTGTATTTAGGGGACTACCATGTACGTGGTAGTTCATGGGTACTTTATTTTTTCCAAAGGGGATGACTATGCACTTTTTGGCATTTAGCTTGAGGCCATGATTTTGAAACCAGGTATCCATCTCAGTAAGACCCTTCTGGAGGATGTCTGTATCAGCTGGAGAGTCAGTTATGACCCATAGTTTGCAGGCGTCTGCAAACTTGGTCAGCCATAGTCCTCCTGTGCTTGCCTGCACCTCTGAAAAGTATATACCAAACAGGAGGGTTCCCAGGACTGAGCCCTGGGGGACGCCACTTGTAACTGGTTTAGAGTTGGACCTAGTGCCTGCAACTTTCACCGTGTGGGTTCTATCCATGAGCCAATTGGCATCCAATCTCGTGACGTAGGGGTTTATGTTCAAGCTGGTGAGCTTGTCTATAATACCAGAATGGGCAATGATGTTGAAAGCCTTTGTGAGGTCCAGGTAGGCTGTGTGGGCCTCCTTTCCTTTGTCTAAAGCCTTGGTAACTGTCTCTAAGAAGTCCACCATGTTTAGGAGGCATGATCTGCCCTTAACAAAGCCAAACTGGGTAAGGTCCAATGTTTGGAGGTTCCCAATGTCTCTGCTAATTAGTTCCATGATGATGTGCTCCATAGCCTTGCAGACCAGGCTAGTCAGGCTTATAGGGCGATAGTTCCTGGGGTTTGTTGTGGCTCCACCTTTGCGGAGCGGGATAACTGTTGTTGTGCACCACTCTCTGGGTGCATAGCCTGTAGAGAGGCTGAGTTTGAACAGTGTGTTTAAGTGAGGGGTTAGTTCATTTTGGAGTTTGTGTAAGACACAGCCTGGGACACCATCCAGTCCCATTGAAGCTGTGTTTTTGGCTTTGGATAGGACTGTTTTAACCTGTATATCAGTGATTGCCGGGATTCTACCTTCTTCTGGTATGCTTATGGGTCCTTTAGAGGGTGAGGGGGGTGAAGTTTGCACTAAACCTGTCTGCCAGAATATTGGCAATATCAGTCAGTTTAGTGTATTTTCTGCCATTCTGCACTAACTCAGAGCAGATCTGAGAATTTCCACTTAGGTTCTTGACATAGCTAAAGAACTCTTTGTGGTTATCTTTGGAGTCCTTGGCAATTTTTCTTTCAAAGCTAACCTTGGATGATTTTATGACGAATCATAGTTTCTTGCTGATACTGATCAGGGATGTCTTTCCTTCTTGGGATTTTACTCTTTGCTGTACTAGTTTCCTCCTTCTAGGGTCCACCAGACTGGTTTTCTTTTCTTGGAGGAGTTAGTCTTGGTTTTGTTTGGGATAGCATGATCCATGCATTCTTGCAGGTGCTCATAGAGTGCCGTTGTAAGGGATTCAGCAGCTTGGACAGCATTGTCCTTTAGCAAGGGGGTTGTGAACCTTTCCACCTCAGTCTTAAGTAACGTGAAGTTTGCTTTTGAAAAGTTTTTCACTGTGGTTTCCTTGATTGGGGGTGGGGCTAGAATGTGGATATCCAGAGTGATTAGTTATGGTCTGATCTAACCAGTGAGGGGTTGACCTCTGGTGTAGAACACCAGTTGCCCATGTTGGTGATGACCAGGTCCAATATGTTGTCACCTCTGATGCGAATGTTGACCAGTTGATCCAGGGCATTCAAGTTTATAAATTCTAGGAAGCGTTAGGCAAGGGAGTTAGTACTTGAGTAGTTCTCCAAGTTAATGTTTGGGTAATTGAAATAGCCCAGTATTAGGGCATTTGGTAGGACCTTCATATTTTCCAGTGTCTCAAAAAAACATGGAATGGGGGTCCTAGGTCATGGTGGGTGATCTGTAGCAAGCTACAATTTGAATTGCAGTTTTGCCCATTGTTAGTTGCACATGGATGATCTCTGAGGCATTGTGCTGTGCCACTAACCTGGAGGTGTGGGTATCCTCGATGAATATGGATACACCCCCGCCTTTTGTGTTTTGGTCTGGGTTCTGTGGCCAAAAGTATGGTATGAGTTATAGCCTGGTAGTGCTGGGGTGCTCTCTGGAGCCTTAAACCAGGTTTCTGTTATTGCACAGATATCAATGTTCTCCATACTGAGGAGTGCCTTGAGTGCATGCATTTTAAAGTTTAGACATATGTTTCCACATAGGTGCCAACCATTGTCATTACTAATATATACTTTAAAGAGTGAGTGGTGCTATACATCAATTAAACATGTATGCGTGTGACATGACAAGATACTTGCTTATGCATTCTCAAGTGTGATGCAGGAGTAATGTGTGGCAATATACTGGAAATTGATATACTTGTATTACTTACAGAGTATATTTCGGGGTTTTGGTTTGGTCGTCACAATACATTCTGTTTTACAGTTATACTTGTGTTATGGGAGGTGTGTAGATTATTGTCAGTAAATTATAAAGTCTATCTGAGGTCTGAAATCATCATCATCATCTTCATCAGCCCCCTTTTTCCCATTTTTTTTACATGGGGTTGGGGCATCGTGTTAACTGTAACCAACTCTCTCTATTCAGTGCCACACTCCTGCCTTCTTCAACACTCATGCCTGACTGTCGCAAATCTTCTTTCACACAATCCATCCACCTCTTTGCTGAATGTCCTCGCTTCCTCTTACCTTCTTCCTGTCTGTTCCAAATCTCCCTCACCAGATTGTCTTCTGCTCTTCTATCCATGTGACCAAACCACCGTAATCTGTTCTCTTTGATCTTTTCTGCAATTGGAGCTACTTTGGCTTTTGTTCTTATGCCCTCATTTCTTCATCTGTCTCACAGTGTGCATCCTACCACCTTTCTCAGGCACTTCATTTCCATCACCTCTAGCTTCTTCAACTGCTCTGCCTTTACTGCCCGGGTTTCTGTACAATACAGTAGTACTGGTTGCACCACTCTCTTGTATACCTTAATTTTCAGCTTCTTTGGCTTTCTTCTGTCATAGACTACACCTGATACTCTGTGCCAATTGGCTGCAGCCCATCTGACTCTAGCTTTATCTCTTCATTCAGACTACTCTTTTCCTCAACCACCCCTTCCACATACTTGAAGCTATTTACTTGTTCCACTATCTTCCCTTCTATCTCTATTCTCAGCTTCTTCTGATTTTGCCAATTTGCTGCCATTACCACCATCTTATCTGTACTTAGTTTCATCCTATGTGCCTTCAGATTTGCATTCCATTCTCCTATCCTTTGCTGAAGTTCTAGCTCAGAGTCTGCCTGTACTGCCACATCACCTGCATACAGCAGCTTTGGTGATCTGTTCCCTCCAACCTGTTTGCTAATGTAGTCCATCACCAGTATGAACAGCAGTGGGCTCAGAGCTGAACCCTTGTATACACTCACTTACACTAGGAACCCCTTTGTGAGGCTGAACACTGTTCATACTTGAGTCACTGGGTCCTTGTACATAGCCTGCACTAATTCTACCAATGTTTCTGAGACTTCATACCATCACAGTACTGCCCAAACCAGCTTTCTTGGGACCTTGTCATATGCTTTCTCGAGTCTAAGAATGCCCAGTTGGACTCTCTCCTCATCTCTAGCTTCTTCTCACGTATCTGTCTCAATGTGAACATTGAGCCAATTGTGCTGCATCCTGATCTAAATCCAAACTGCTCATTTCCCATCTTGCATTCTACTACTCTGTGTATCCATTTATCGGTCACCCTCTCTAGAACTTTCATGCAATGTGGTAGAAGTTTGATGCCGCTGTACTGCCCACAATTGGGGATGTTCCCTTCGTTCTTGTACACTGGCATGAGTATGCATATTCCCTAGTCATCCGGGATACGCCTTTCTCTCCACACTGCTATTAGTACCCTCAGGAGCCATTTCTTCTCTATCTCAACCAACATCATTATCATATCTGCTGTGTGCTCATCTGAGCCTGCTGCTTTCCCCTGACTTCATCTTCCTTACTGCTGTTCTTACTTCTTCTAAGATGGGCTCCTCTTCTTCTCTCATTGTAGGCTGTTTCTGGGGCAGTACAGCTTCTGTGGGATTTTCTTCATTCCGAAGCTGCTGGAAATACTCCATCCATCTGCCATTGATGAGCTGTGGAATGGTGAGCAGGTTGTTGCTGGCATCCCTTATGAAGGGTGTCTGACTATCTTCTTTATCTGTCTGTCTTTGCCTTGCAACCTGATATAGTTTCTTTGTGCCCCTTACTCAGTCACTTTCCAGAAGTTGGTAGAGTCCGATGCCCTATTCTTTGCTATTGCAATTTCTTTTTTAGCTTCTTTGTTAGCCAACCAGTAGTCCTTCCTAGTCTGGTCAGTCTTTCTATCTCCCACTTCTTCCTGTACTCCTTTCTTTTGATGACTTCCTGGACTTCTGGATTCTACCATCAGCTTTACTTATGTACCTTATTTCCATACCTGGCTCAGCCGCATATCTTTTCTGTAGTCCTAACACATGTTGTTTTTAGGCGCTGCCACTCTTCTTCAACTCCACCTATTTCTTCCTCTTCTTGGGGTGCTAGAGCCCTGAGTAATTCCATGAACTGCTGTGCTTTCTCTCCAGTCAACTTCCAGATCTTGAGTCTGGTCTCTGTTGACCTTAGAGCCTTCTCTGACCACTGCTTGCAGCTGATTGTGGCAACTAGTGGTTTATGCTGTGGGCCGACTGTTTCACTGGGGATGGATTTGCAATCATGGATTCTACCCCAGTGCCTTTTCCTTACTAGGAGGAAGTCTACCTGAGTTGCATGTTGGCTACTCTTGTATGTGATCTTGTGACTGTCTCTCTTGCTGAACCATGTGTTGGCTACTATCAAGCCATTTGCCAGACTGCCATGTCTTTGCATGACATTGCCAGGTCTGAAAATACATTTATAATTACATAATCATGATTGTCATGCTACAGAAGTTGCACATATAATAGATATGATGCCATGTGTATGCTCACTCAACCTGCTATACATAGCTATTGGCATGTAGAATTATTTTATGATCTATGTGTTGTGAAATATTGCACTGAGGCACTCTTTATTTATTTATTTATTTATTTTATTTTATTTTATTTATTTTACATTTGTTAACCGGGCTAGTCTAGCTGGATATATCTCCATTTTCAGTAGAGGCCCGGGGAGAAAAGCTCCACATAGAACATAACAGTGAGACATACTTTTAATAAACACAAAGAATACAAGTAAGACAACAATAGTAAAAAACAAGAATGAGTACAAATTGCTAATAATAAACTAGGCGAATCAAATTCACAAAAAGTAAGTTACATTATCATTAAAAGTCCTGACTAGAGATAGGACAGTTTCAAGGGCTACTTAATAAATTACATACAGGCTATGCCATAAGGCTCCTACTACAATAAAAAAAGAGTGGAAGGAGAAGGAGGAGGAATTAAGTAATGTGAGAGGATAGGAATGAGATAGTAGTCAAGAGATGAGAGAAAAAAGAGAGACTAACAAGAGGATATGGGAAAGGTAAGAAAAATAGGTCAGAACAAAGAGTGATTTAAAGTGAGAGGAAAGGTATATGCTAGATATAAAGCACCAGGTGAGGTTAAAGGTCAGGACAGGCCGGTAGAGAAGTTACTCAGGAGTATTACATGAGCAAAGCCAGTGATTTTGGAAGTACAGTTTGATTTGTTGTTTGAAGAGGGGTAGGGATGTGATTAGTGTTATATCCCTAGGTAGTGAATTCCATACTTGGCCTGTGGTATTAGTGAATAGTGAGTCACCAGCTAAGTTGTGAGCTTTTATGGGTTTGGTCAAGAGTTTAGAAGAGGAGCCGAAGGGAGGTAAGATTGTTATAACGGGGTAAAAGCTGTGAAAGAATTGGAGTGTTATTAGGTTGGTACAAAATTTTGTGTGCAATTGAGAGTTGTGTGAGTGTAAGATAGTTTTGTAGTTCTAGCCAGCCTAGAAGTTTCAAATTAAGGCAGTGATGGGTTCTGAAGGGGTTGCCAGTGGCTTGGGCAATGTTATTGTAGCAAGTTGCTAGTTTGTTTAAGTTAGATTTCTTGAGGTTAGCAAAGATAGGAGAGGCATAAAAGAGAGTGGATATAAGATGAGAGTGGGCGATAGTGGCTCTAGCTGATGGGGTGAGAAATGGTTTGATCCGGTATAAGGATCCCATTTTCTGTTTACAGATTTGATAGTGTTGTTAATGTGTTGATCAAAAGAGATTGTTATCAATGGTTATTCCAAGCAGTTTAGTTGTAGAGTCTGGAGAGATGACAGTATTATTGTTAGACAGGATGGTAAAATGTAGTGGGGAGGTACAGTGGTGGGGTGAAGAGGAGAGGTTTAGGATTCTCAGCATTAAGGAGGAGGTATCGTCTAGTAAACCATGTTTCTACTGTGTTGAAGATAGTTTGGGTTAGTGTGATTAGGTCAGAAGATGAGGTTGCTGAACAAATAATTGTGGAGTCGTCAGCGTATTGAATGCAGGTGGCTTGTGGAATAACAGAGTGGAGATCATTAATAAAGAGGAGAAGAGAAGTGGGCCAAGAATAGAGCCCTGAGGGACTCCAATAGAAATGGGCAATAAGGAGGAGATGTGGTTATCCCAGAGAACGGCTTGTTGTCTGTTGCAGAGATATGAACTAAACCATTTTATGGAAAGTTTGTCAAATGAGAGGGATTCAGAATATTAATTAAAGAAGAGTGGTTAACCATGTCAAAAGCTTTGAAAGGTCGATGAATAGTGCAGAAGAGAAGGTTATTATTATTGCTATTGATAGTATCTACAAAGGAAAGGAGGGCAGTGGTAGTGCTATGGTGGGGTCTAAAACCATGTTGACAGTTAGCTAAGATATTGTGTAGGGACAGATATTGAACAAGTTGTTGATGAATACACTTCTCCATAATCTTTGCTAAAGGTGAGAGAAGTGCAATTGGCCTAAAGTTAGAATACTCGATAGAGTTACCGCCTTGTGTAGTGGGATAATATGAGAGACTTTCCAGATGTCAGGGATAGTTCCTTCTTGGGTGGTTCTATTTATAAGTATAGTAATTGGGTAGGCAATTTCTTTGGCAGCCTTTTGCAGAAAGAGGGAGGGAAGCTTGTCAGCAGAGGGTGTACAAGGTTTCAGTTTGAGGATAAGTCGATGGATGAAAGAGGTAGAGACCCGTTGTAGAGAGAAGTTGTAGGAAGAGTTTGCTAAAATATTTGGAGGGTAGAAGTTATTAGTGTTCAGTTGACTTGCAAGAGATTGAATGGTTTCAGTAAAGAAGGAGTTGAAAGCATTGGCAGTTTGATCAGGGGTGTCTGGGTCAGCATTGAGTGGGGAGGAGTTTGACTGAACCTGGGAAAAGAGTTTATTGACGGAAGACCAAAATTGTTTTGGTTTATTAAAATGGGTTTCTTGTAGTTCACAGTAAAACTTTCTTTTGTCATTTAATATAGCTTTTTTGGTCAGGTTTCTTAGTTGACGAAAGTGAAGGAAATCAGAGTTTATTCTAAGGTGCCTCCATTTGGCCCAGACTTTGTTTCTAGAGAGGATAAGTTTTTTAGTTTCATTTGAGAGCCATGGGGCTGTATTTGACCTCATTCTAATGGTACGTTCGGGAGCATGTTTATTCAGAATGGAAAGAAAAGTAGAATTGAAGAATAATACTGCTTAGATTGGAAGTATATTTTAAGGGGTTCCAGTTACAAGCTCTGAGTTCGTTTGAAATAGGTCCGTTTTAAAGTGTTTGGTAGATCGAATATTTCTAATATTAGGGAGGTGAGGAAAGTCATTCTTCTCTCTTGTGATAAAGGTTAAGCAATGATCACTGAGGTCATCAGGCAAAGTACCTACATTGTATGTGATGTTAACTTTGTTTATTAGTATCCAGTCTAAAATGGTTTGCTTTTTACTTGGTTTGTTAAACCTTGTAGTAGAGGTAATGGTTTGGGTGAAACCATTTAGGTTGATGTGAGAGGTGGGATTTTCAGTGTTGATGGTATTCCAGTCTGTATTAAAGTCACTGAGAATTATAGTTTCCTGGGGGTAGTTGATGGAGACCCAGCTAAGAAAGTTTTCTAAGATAGGTATATTATTACCAGGAGGTATATACATACAGATGATATAAAGGGCTTTTTTTGCATTTAGTTGGAGTTTAATAATGACGGCTTCCACTTTACTGTCCTGGGTTGGACAGGCAGACAGGGTAGAGATGTTGAGGTGATTTTTAAACAGAATTGCAACTCCACCACCCTTGCGTTTAGTACGGTCAAGCCTTGGTATAATATATCCTTGGGGTATAATTTCAGTGTCTTTGGTAGCTGGCTTAAGCCAGGTTTAGAGAGACAGAGAATGTCAAAACTGTGAGTATCTAGGAGAGCATGTAGGTAGGGTACTTTGTTGTTTACACTGCGTATGTTAAGATGCCCTAACAGAAGGGTGTTATTTGAGGTTGGTCTGGATGTTTGTGGAGAAGGATTTATGGGGCCAGGGTTAGGGTGAATATCACCGTCTTTTAAGGTAGAGTCATCAGGAGCAGGTGTAAGGTTGCTCTTAAGAAGGGTTAGAGGTTTTATTTTCCTATCTGAGGATAGGGTGTAGGTGAGGTGAGAGTGCCTATGGAATTTGGCTAGGTTGTAGCTAAAGGTGGTATTGACATTTAGGAATGAACTGAGAGGAGTGTGGAAGGTAGAAGTAAGTTTTTGTTTATTGGAGGGTTGAATGTAGAGTGGGTATTCTGTGAAGGAAAGGAGGTAGGTAGAGATGAGAGTAGTCGTGAGTAGTAATGAGAGTATAAGCTGTGTGGATAAGTTGAGGGCCATTATTGAGGGTGAGTAAGGTAGAAGAGATTAATGTAGAGATATAAGACCAGGGTTAGCAAGGTGGTAGTCAGTGTTAAAGTTAACAGGGAAGAATAATAAAGAGGTAAGTCTAGTGATAAGGATGTTAAGGTATTTGCAAGATAGAGGGATAGAAGTGAGTGATAATAGAGAAAGAGAAAGGAGGCCTTAGGATGGGGATGTTAGTAACTAATGGAGGGAGGTATGTGGAGGATGTGGGGTGTGGAGGGGGGAGGGGTTTAAAGTTGGTGAGAAGCAGAAGGATAGGGTAGTTTGGAAATGGGTGGGATTAGAGAAATATAAGGCTAGGACCCCTGGGGGTGGGTGGGAATTGGGGGTAGGGAGGGGAGCGGAGTGAGCCCACAGGGCGAACGGAGCGGGGCACACAGAGTAGACCAGAGGAGAAAGGAAAAAGTATCAGCAAAAGCTAGGGGAGTCAGGCAAGAGAAGGTAGCCTAGCAGGAGAGGAAAAGAGAGAGTAATTAGAAGGAGGAAAGGGATAGGGGTAGGAAGGGTAAGATTAGAAGAATATGGTAAAGATAAATACTAGTATACTAAGTAAAGACAGGGATAGAGTGACATCTAGTGGACAAGAGCAGAGGTGCAGTAAGCATACAAAGGAGCTTAGAGGTAGTCTAATGGGAGAGAGAGGATAAGCTAGGTAGTAGCTCAAGGAAAGTAAGAGGAGGTAATGGAGGAAAGAGGGGAAGGGGTAGCTGCAGGCTGCTTGGCTAGTGGCAATCAGTAATCTTAGCAGGAATGGATGATTAAAACCTAACACAGCATGATGAAGGTAGACATACTTTCTTGTAATCTGGAGGTAGTGGGAAGCAAGAGAAGACAATGTCCTGGACGTTTCCAAGGGTAGTAAGCAGGGAGCACCCTAGTAGAGAATAGTAGTGAGATACAACCCAGGCCAAAACCACAGGGTCAATCAGTGGATAGCTGGTAGAAGAGGAAAAGTGGGAGAAAAAAATAATGTTAAAATAAAATATAACATACAGAATCTCTATGCAGAATACATGCAGAACAACACAGGTTATACAAGTTGTGAGCAGAGCAAAAAACACAATCAAATACTTGTAGTCAAACTAGGTCAGGCAGTATCAGTATAATGACATTCATATAGTCATCAGTAAAATGATATACATAAAGTCAAGCTAGGTCAGGCAGTATCAGCAGAGAAAATCAACATTTAGGCAAAGTAGATGCTATAGGTAAATCTCATAACAGGCTAATTGCAAGCTATAACTTAAACACAACCATAAAGGATGATATAGACAGAGTACACATTTAGTAACAATAAGTAGGTAAGCTGAAGGGGGGGCCTTAGCAGAGTGGGATCCCAGCCCAGTCTACACAAGTAAGGCCACTACAGCTCCACTTAGAGCAGTATAGTTAGACAAGGCACAGAGTAGGAATATGCAATGTAAAACACAAAAACAGAGATTAAACAGCTATACATACACTGTTGGGCAGAACAGTAAACATATACAGAGAGAGCTTGATAATCAGCAGTCGCTAAATGCAGGATAGAACAAACGATAAATATAGCTGGTAGTACAGCGGCTAGCATAGGAGGAAGTCCAGTTTAAGAAAACTTGTAGCTAATCGCATTCGCGTTTACCAAAATATGTGTAAGCAAAGTTAAACTATATAGAGACTGGCAAACCTGCAGCTAAACGCATTCGCGTTTCCAGAAACATGTGTAAGCGAAGTTAACATATATAGAGACTCGTTAAAGAGCAATCTCTCTTCAAAAGTAATATAATAAAGCTAAACGCATTCGCGTTTACATGTACACCACATGTACAGAGGCTAAAGCATCTAAACCATACAGTTCCTCGGAAGTGTTTGTGTAATACGCATTCGCGTTTACATGAACACCAGATGTACACAAGCTTAAGCATAAAACTATGCTGTTCCTCTGAAATGTGTGTGTAATACACAAGACAAACAAATCAAACAAGGTAACAGAGTTAAACGCATTCGCGTTCATAGAAACTGCATAGATGCGTAGCTAATCATCTAGGGACTAGCAATAGCGCAATCCCAATTCTAAAGCACTACACTCTTTACAAAAGACAAGTAAAGTGTGCTGGATTAGAACCCTGGCTCACCTTTGTTCTGGCCATAAACTTATAGCTGGTACCACAGGGAAAGCTAGGCTAACAAGGGTATTATTTACACTCAGTTCTCTCCAGAGTGCTGATGGCCATGCATCGCCGATTAACCTGTTTGCACAAAGGAAGGAGAGCCAAATAAACTAATTTATTTTTTTCCCCTTAAGCACTGAACTCTGTGCACAGATGTGCAATGGGCAAATGTACCAAGCAGTAGCGAACATATATTCCTTCTGTTAATACTCATTGTGATCCTTCCTCAGTAAAAATAACTACTGTCAAACTCGAACCACACTTTACCTAGTTTAGCTGCTGTATGCCTCAGTGTATTTACACAATGTGCAACATGCACAGTTGGGTCACATGTGTAATTTCTGCTGTCATTTCCTTCCAAGTTGCTAACCATCATACAATGCTGCTAAGTGTGTTTGCTCTTCTTAAGGCAACTAACAGTAAAATTTAAATTTTCATGCAGTTCACAGTATTTGCACTAAGCCACATGCCACGCAAATGTTAAAGACAAAAAATAAAAAATAATAAAAGTTAAACACAGGTTAAGCAATTACCCACAGCTGGATTTGAACCACCTAATTAAAGAAACTACATTTATAGTAGGTTATTTCTCTTTGTCACAGATGCAGCTTTGCAACACCAATCATATAATGTGTCTACAAATACTTTGTATTTCATCTCCAGTATTAACAGGTCATACACTTGGACATTTTCAGTTGGTTGTACATGTGTTCATAGATTAGTACTAGGCTAATTGCCCTTGCAAGCCATTTTAAGCTTAGCCAATTATCCCTTGTGAGGCTCAAACCTTGCACCTTGTGTTTGTAAGGCAAACACCTTAACCATTAGGCCACCCTCCTAACCCCAAAATGTAAATGCACCAACACCCAAACAAGGGCTCAAACCCTGGACCCTCAGACTGAGAGTCTAATACTCTACCAACTACCTCATGTGTTGCTCATATATTCAGTGCAATGAATGATCACACAACCGTTTATGAATATGTTTGCAGAAAATGCATCTCTGTCTTCTCTTTGTATTCTGGTCACTATTCCCATATTTGTGCTTTAATATCAAACATGAACTCTACAGTGCAATTTCTACCATTTTACTTTAAATGTGTGATAAAAAATACATAACAGTGAATGATTTAAGCAAAGGCAGAAGAGTTTTGCTGTTATGGACCAAAAATTATAAATCTGTGGTGTTTTGCTTTATTTAAATGTTCACTGAAGTTAGTTCCACACTTTGTAAATGTATTCTCAATGCCACACCCACTGCAGTGAATGATGTTTGAACTGCTGTTTTGTTTTCCTTCTCATACTAATCATTGACATTTGCATGCCATTAGCACCTAAAATGGTGTAGAACATAAACTATGTTGACATCTTGCTACATGAACTCAAAAGTGTGGTATTCAGCAATTCTAATGAGTTAACACTTCATTTGCATCTTCCCAGTGTTCAATGGGCTGAATCTACACTATAAAAAGGTAACCATGTAGCTAGGGGACTTGAAGGTGAGGAGACTTGTGAATTTGGACAAAACAGAAAATTAGTATTCCTTTAAACATGATTTCTTGGCAGAGAATACCTAATTTTGCCAAGGTATGTTTGTATAATTGAAGGGTGTCTTAGATTTTGAAAAATATTACAAATATATTTATAAATCTATGAGAAAATGGAAATTTTATCTGTATGCACTTCTTATAAAAATGACGTACCTTCTACCTAGTTACATTAGCAAGTTACCACATGCAAGGATATGCCATTCATTTGTGTTCTTAGCTATTTATTTTCCTATTCCAGATTCAACACTTACCTTTTAAGTCCAGCAATTGCAAGAGTTTTAATTTGAGGCTGACTCAGTGCTGCTAACAGTACAAAGCCATTACATAGAAAAGAAAAGGTTGTGAGTGTTGCCTGGCATCAGTTTTACTGTATGCATGTGCATAGGATGAAGGTTTTCAGCCCTTTAGTATCTAGCATGTGTGATATCCAGTGCCTCTTGACCAGGGTCAGGGAATATTATGCATGCTTACTTCTGCCTACACCCCCCTCTTACTCCTCACCTACATGTGGCTTTGGTGATCTTGCCAGTGGTGGTGGGATGTTTGCCCTTTCCCCTTGGTGTTCCTGCTAAAGCTGTTTTCTCAGAGTACTATTGTGAAGTATGGCACAGATGGTGAAACATTCAGCAAATGTATGGAGATTGTACTGCAGGGCTTCTCCAGATGATTCTAGGCACTGAAACTGTGATTGCAGCAGCCCAAACACATGCTCTATGATATTTCTTGTTTGAGTGTGTGCCTAATCACAGCGTTCTTCAGTTGTGTGTGTGCATTTCTGATGGGAGTCATTAGCCACGGTTCATGTGCATAACCTGCATTTCCCAGTAAATGACCCTATGGCATATCCCCCCTAGAAAACATCTGATAGAATTGAGAGGTGTGCCATATTGCAGAGTTGTGGTAACTGCCTGGGTTGCCAGCACACACATTCAGGATGATTCACTTAGCTTTGCACATGGCCTGGAAGTTAATGGAGTGGAAGTCCTTTCTGTTTATGTACACCCTTCCCTGTTCCATGAGTGGTGCTTTGATTTTGATGTGCATGCAGCCTAGGGCACCCAAGACTTCAGGACAGTGTGCTACAGGGTATAACTCCTGCATAGTTGTGGCTCTGTCCTCAGGTATATGGGAAAAATGTATGTAGTCACTAGCATGTTGAAGCATAGCATTCAGGAATTGATGTAGGATACTGGATGCTGATGCCTGTGACACCTCCAGCATGTCCCCTGTTTGTTTCTGGAAGGTTCCTGTAGCTAATATTCGAAGTGCTACACATACCTTAGTCTTCACAGATATTGACTCCCCTCAGTTTGTCCTTGTTCTAAGTTGAGTACAACAGAGGTTGCAGAGTTCCTGTAATGTGTCTCCATCCACCCTGTAGTGCTCTACAATTTCCACATCATGCAGACCATGAAAGGTTAAACGGGGTCTAAATACCCTTCTCCTTGGCTGAGGTCTATTAGCAGCAGCAAAAGTATAGAATTCAGCCTGTTGTACATACACATGAATAAGAGCAAAAGGATCCCCTAACATTGTTTCTGTGTACACAAGTTTCCGTGGCAGTGTTCCAATAGATTTTGGAATTCACAAGCAAAAGCTGCATTAAGACTAGACAAATTGCTTTATAACTTATTGAATAGCTCCATCATTTTGGATTGGTTGATTAACATATAATTAATCTGTTTATGCTGTAATTAATATGCCACAACATTTTTCATGTTTGTGCGGCTCTACATAGTGTGCAGATTTACTTACTGAATACAAAATGGTGTGTTCTCATGCGCATGTCATGGTGTGATAAGCACACCATTTTAGCACACCCTGTAGGCTTTATTGAGGCCCATCATTTGACTTCTGTATCAGATTGATTAAATAGCTGCTGAAATGTCTCTACAGTTTAAACAAAAATACAAGTCAGACATGAAGAGTTCACACAAGCCTTCAACGTTCTAATGTATACATGTCAATCTATCATGTATTTCTATAAATCAACCTTTTCAAGAACTGATATTTAAACTACCAACAGCAGTCAGAGAGCAATCTGAGAAGTCTGTCATGAAACCAGCTAGCAATCAAGTTCAATGTCAGATAAAAATGCATTGCTATTTGTTTATGCACCTTTATTATTTATTTATTTACATTTGTTGACTGGGAAAATCCGACTTGACACAGGACATTCTTCAGTGGAGGCCCGGGGAGAAAAGCTCAATAATAAAAACAACAATTAAAAACAACAATTAATTACAAGTTACAAGAAGTATAGGTAGGCTTTGTTTATCAATAGTAGTAAACAGTTATAGTTCAAAATGAAATTACGTATTTAGTTAAATGGTACAACACTTATATCATTGGTGTCATAAAGACTAACAAGTATTTTAATAGCTGAGCTAGCAGCTATTACCCTTGAATAACAGTGGGTAAGATTACAGCTGAGATGTAGGTTTACAAGCAATTTATTTGGCTGCAATCCGAAGGTAGTTAGAGGGGTGGAAGAAAGGGATTAGAGAGATTTGGGTATAGATGTTGAGGTTTGTTACAGGGGCATGCCCAGTGCTCTTTTAGATGAGATTTTAGATCAGCCTTGAAGTTAGTGCATGATGACACAGAAGTTATAGTGTGAGGAAGGGTATTCCATAATTTTGCTATGGAGTAGGAGAAGAGAGCTTCTCCAGCAGAGTTCCTGGTACTAGTTACCTGTAATTGATTTTTGTTGCTGGAGCATAGTGGTCTGGTGCTATGATAGGGTTAGAGTAAATTTTGGAGGGAGGGGACTTTTAGAGGATGATTTAGTAGTTTGTGGGTGAGTGAGAGTTGGTACCATTGAAGGAGGTGAGGGAGTTCTAGCCAACCTAGTTCAGTAAGGGAGATGCAGTGGTGACTACGGTAGTTTGCGCCAGTGGCAAACCTTGCTATTTTGTCTTAGCAAGCTTTGAGTTTACCTAACTCACTTTGTCTTTGGTTGGTAAATATTGGAGAAGTGTAGAGTAGGGTGGAGATAAGGTGGCTATTTGCAACTGAAATCTTGGCTGTTTTGGTGAGGAATTGCTTATTTCTGTATAAAGCTCCTAGTTTTTTGTGTACTTTTTTATGGTTAACGAGATGTGGATGTCAAACTTGAGGTTATTGTCAATTTCAACTCCAGGTAATTTGTTGTGGCCTGTTGGGGGATAATGGTGTTGTCATTGGCTTTAATAATAAATTGGTGGGTGTTTAGATTGTGTTTGGTGGGTTGGAAGATGAGGAGTTTTGTTTTGTTTGGGTTAAGTATTAATTGTGCATCTGAAAGACAAGTTTCAACTGAGGAAAAGGCTTCCTGTGTGGTCTTTTGAAATTCAGGTAGGGAGTGGGCTGAGCAGATGATGGTGGAATCATCTGCGTACTGTATGAGAGTGGTTTGTTTGGTAGCAGAGGCTAGATTATTAGTGGATATGGAAAAGAGTAGGGGTCCAAGGATGCATCCCTGGGGAGCACCTATTGAGACAGGGAGTTGGGGGATATATCATTATGCCAAACAAGAAACAACGGATTGATGCCGGTCAGCCAAGTAGCTCTGGAACAAGTTTGTGACTGAGAGAAGGATAGAGTATTGAGGACAGTGATGAGTTGTTTATGAGAGACCATGTTGAATGCTTTAGATTGGTCTAGGAAAGTTGCAGAGGTGAAATAACCATTGTTTTTATGTTGAAGGATTGTATTAGTGAAAGCCAAGTAAGGCAGTGGTTGTGCTGTGGTATGGTCAGAAACCATGTTGTGTGTTAGAGAGGAGGTTGTTAGTAAGGATGTAATCTAGAACTTGAGAGTCAATGCATCTCACAAGTATTTTTGATAGAGGAGACAGAATTGCTATGGGCTGGTAGTTGGTGAATTTTCTGGAGGGCTCACCTTTGTGGAGGGGGATAATGTGGGATATTTTCCATTGTGAAGGGACATAGCTTTCAGATAAAGATCAGTTAATCAGGATTGCAACTGGGTAGGCTAGGGCTTCAGCTGCACTTTTAAGGAACTCATCTGAGAGGTTGTCATCTGCTAGTTTTGTGGGCTTTAGTTTCGATAAGAGTTTTTTTTATGTTGGAGGTAGGGATAGGAGAGAAAGTGAATGCAGTGGGCAGGTTACTAGGTATAGTTGGAGGGGGTAGGGGAGAGGGGTTGTGTTGTTTTGCTAGTTATAGAACAGTTTGTGTGAAGTGAGTGTTGAAAGAGGTGGCAATGTTTTCAGAGGAGTTTGTTTTGTTTGGTGGAGGGGTTCCTATTTTTCCTGGGTGGAGGATGGAGTTGATGGTTGACCAGAATTGTTTAGGATTGTTTTGGGTGGAGTTCAGGGCAGACTAGTAATATAGAATTTTGTCCTGTTTTATTAATTTTTTGACTTTGTTATGTAACTCACATAATTTCTGTCTATCAGAGGGTTTTTTTTGGTCTTGCACCAGTGATTCCAGGCTCTGTCTCAGTTTTTCATTTCTGATCTTTATTAAATTATCACTTAAGACATATGCACAAATACATTAACAGAAAATAAAATAACAATGTTAACCTTTTTTCAGTTATGTAAATTATACATTACATATATGTTTTCTTTTTTAACAACTCTCATTTAGTCCAGAATTACATAAATTGCTCATTTCCTGCTCTCCCTTCAATATCACTTCTCCTGAACATCATTTTGCATTTATTGATCCCACAATTTACATTTATTTCTATGTAATTTGCCACTTCCGTTTTCTAACGGTCAAATTTCCAGTTATTCTGTAATGACTTTTTTAAATCTGCCAGCTCCTTATACTCCCAAAAAACATGCTCCCAGTTATTTCTTTATTCCCCCTGACACCTCCAACATTTGCTATCTACCTGTGGAAAAAGTTCTTTGAAGTTTGCCTGAGGTATGAAAATGCCTATGCACACACTGCCTTGCAAAATCCTAAACCTTAGGACTCTGCTGCATACGTGTTAGCAATTCATATGTCCTCTCATTCTTCCATTGTAAATTGATTTTCTAGTCTCTTTCTTTCAAGCCTTTTCTAATCTCCTTTGATTGATTTTTATAGTTATCCTGCAATATTTTATGTTACCTACCACTTATTCTCCTTCTACAGCAGTTTCTGTTCTAGATTCAGTTAAACAGTACTAGAGCAGGTCTATAACTTAGCACTTTCCCTAAAATAAATAAAAGAAATAAAAAAATACATTAGTGTATGTTGTGAAACAAACCTAAAGCTATTGTCTGCTTAACTGTTAAGTATCTTTCAGAATAATCAGTGTGCAGATTGTCAGAAATAATCAAAAAATAAATAATGGCTATGAAATACAGAATAATGCTATACAGTGAAAAGTGGTGGCACCCACGTGAAAAATATGATAATTAATTAATTTTGTTACTGTGGCCGCTGAGTCTTTTATTTTGCTTTAGTCTCACACTCTTAACAATGACCGTGTTATGACAGTTTATCACAGCAGAACTTTAGAAACTCCAACCACAACTCTTAGCATCTTCACCATGCTCACAGATTAGACAAATTGACTATACTCTAGTTAGAGTATTAAATTGCTTGGTACACAAACTGTACATCTCCATATATGAGCTTGCTAAGAAACAATATTACATGTTTTATGTTTAAGGTCAATAAATGCACTTGCAGATACATCCCTCCAGAAGAATTTTAGCCTCCAAAGAACACTGGATAAATAATCATGAAACTCTTCTTAAATTCATTTCCTATTTGAGTTATTTCAAAAATTATCATATCCTATAAGTCATATATTGAAACAAAAACACTCTTTGAGAGAGTGCTGCTTATGGTATTATGATATATTTTTCCCCTGAAAAGCACATTTCTGTATGCATCATGGCAGTCTGTAAGGTCCGTATTGAGAAGAATAAATATGCACTTGTGAAACAAGCTAATTCACCCAGCAACATGCTGTGTTGCAGTTGTCCAATAAGAAATTGTTATATGCTTAAGCAACTATAAAACAAGACTGCAATCTGTTCTACCAGTTGCCATGCAAGAAGTGAGTACATTCATAAAAATTAAATTAGACATCAGCATTTATATTACTTGGTTCTAAGCTCTGCATAATTTGCAACCTGTACTTATGACTTTATCTGCATAAGAACTAAACTGTATAGATTGCAATTTGCACTTAAGACTTTATCTGTATAAGAATTAACCCCCACAATGAAATACTGATAATAAATATTTTCAAGTAATACTATATTCTAGCCTAGCTTATTTACTCCTGCACTGTTCATTTTTTTCTACTTTTTTACCTCACCTTTTCAATGCTACAGGGTGATCTACAAGTACTTGGCTTTAATCTTCTGTTTGGTCCCTCAGCTGGTCCCAGTCTACCATCATCTGACCAGATGATGATTTTAAAATTGGTTTAAGGATGTTTTCATATCAGTATACTTCAGGTAAAGAATACAGCTCTGGCTTAAGTCTACAATGTTGTTTTGGGAAGACAGATATACAAAGTCCTTGGGAACTGCTTGGTCAAACCCACAGTATCATTGAGCAACAAGTAGCATGCTTGTCTTTGGTGCAGAAGGCTGTGGGTTCTGTTCCCAAACCAAGGGGGTACTTTACTCCAGACTGTGTTGTCCTTTGCATGAGATGTTAAACCAGGGATCCATCTGCTTGAGTTGGTGGATGTTCAGATAAATTTCAAAGATCCCACAGCACCTATAAAAAGAGGAGGGATCCTTTATTTACAGGACTAAATAATTGCATGGTCATTCATAAGAAACCAAACCAAAGAGTAAAAAGGTCACAAAAGCAAACCAATTAGTAAAACCTAGAAGAAAAACCTAGCCAAGCTAGAATTTTCACTGTGTGTCACCTTAAACCTCCTGTAATAGAGGCCCATGCGATACATGCACATGACCCTTTAAGGACATCAAGTGTGTCAGCTGTACGGCTTCTGAATGTCCATGACTTTTTCCTTTTTAAGTCTATAGATGTGGGCATGCATGTTTCTGCCTTCTTATGACCTCATCAGTACAACATAAGTGGACTGAGTAGACTGTTTGGCTATACTTTAAAGACAGAGGGTCTTTAAACCGAGCTGATGTCTATAACCATTAAGGTGTCTGGAAAATATCCCAATTAACATCCAAACCAAAGAGTAAAAAGGTCACACAAACAGACCAATTAGTAAAAACTACAAGAAAAACCTAGCCAAGTTAGAGTTTTCACTGTGTGATACATTAAACCTCATGTAATAGATGCCTGTGAGATATGTGCAAATGACCCGTTAAGGGCGTGAAGTGTTTCAGATATATAGGACTTGTGAATGTCCATGACCTTTTTTCCTTTTTAAGTCTTTATAGGTTCATTCCAGTGGTGGCTGGTGACTTCAAATCAAAGGGGGGCTGCAGGAGACAGCTGAATGGGTGGGGTCAATGGGAAGGGGTGCGACCAACTAGAAAGGGGAGGAGTTATGCTCAAAAGCACAAAAACTGTCACTTTAATTAAATATGCTGCCCTGGGTGCCAAACCGTCATTATGAGAGTTCAATCCAGACAAAATGAAGTCTAGAAGAAAAAAAATATTCAATGCATTGGCTACATGACAGCTTACTTAATACGTAGATGAGAACAAAAAGGTTGTGAGGCATGAAAAAATAAAATACTTTTTAAATACATTACTGGAATGCCAGTCAAAATCAAGTATAAGAAAAACAAGCAGCACTCAACTCAAACCACTTCTCTTTGCACTGCAGTTCTTATTATAATTTATATTCAGCTTTATTAAAGTACCAAGTAGTATGCTGAAAGTAGCAATCTCTGTGATATCCCCACTTGTAAAAATGTTTCTTTTCCAAAAAACACCTGCTGCCTGAACAACTATCTACTTGTTTCATGGGGAAAACATGATCAAAGTAAAAAATGAAAAGCAAACAAGAAACAAGCTCAAGATACATTGCTTAAAGGATTACTGCACAGGTTATGGACCACGCATGATAGATTGGCATTCTGTTTAGTTTACAGGTAAAGCCTGCAAAGATGACTGCAAGTCTCCAACAAATCTAATGAGCTTCTTAAAATAATTTAATCCTGTCCTTTATTACAAATACTGTCATATGCATTTCAATACCCAAGGCTTATATGTTATCTAGTTATGTATGTATTCTCTGCATGGCAACAGCAGAAAGGCTTTCAACATTGGCAGTTCTTTAACAGTATGCTTATTAAAGCTTACTTGCATCTTACAATCTCAGACAAGCTTACCTGATGGTCATTAAAGCATTGCTACTTAAACACAGAGCAACAGGCACTTTCTGAATAATAATAAGCATAAGTCAACAATATAAAAATATGACAGAAACCAGAACATTTTGCAAAATCAAGAACAGATGAAAATCCACTGTAGTACTTGTGTCTACCTTGGATGGGGGGATACTCTGCACATTTACACTGCATAACTGCTCCCTGTATTGCTTGGACACATCCAGAGTCACTACATGGGGGAGTGGGGTGCAACAAGTATGTCACAATTTGAAATATCTCTGACTGACTGTGATGGCCCTGACACATTTGTCATACCTCTCAACCTCAGAGCAAGACATCTGGATAAAGCCATACATAGAAGTGGGACAAAGGCCCAAAAACTAAGGACAATTTTTAAATATTGCTCTTATAAACTTAGAAAGATAATATAATGGCAGGTCTTGCATTAGTATGATTTTTCTGAAGGGTATGAAATCTGAAACTCAAATGTCTGTCATTATTTTCTAACTTCAGTCTTTAATGATTTGCCACTAATTTGCCAAAAAAACATAATTTTATGAAAAATGGACCAAAAATGTGATGCAAAAATATAAAATAGCCACACAATACAGCTCGGAACCTATCAAAGAAGGGAAACTTTTTTTAATATTAGTACTGATAACTTGAGCAGCTGACAAAATAAAAAAATCCACATGCATTTCTGAAATAAAAGTAATCTATAACTCTGATTATTACAGTTATTTATTAATTGCAAACCCTCTACATTTTCTTCCAAAATTGCCATTTTGCGGAGGGATTATTAGGGGCAGAGCAACATTTTGAGCCAAAATCGGGGACAGTTGAGAGGTTTGGATATGCCTAATTCTATAAAGCAATTTATTTGCATGTACCTCTCAACCTCTTAATGCAGGAAATCTGGACAAGGCCAAATAAATTGGGGGAAAATATAAGCGGTACTAAAAATTGCTCTTGTATAAACTGAGACAGTTGATAGAATAACAGGTCTTGCTTTAGCATGCATTTTTCTGAAGGTTATGAAGTCTGAAACTCAGTGTCTGTTATTATTTAGTGACTTAATTCCTAAATGATTTGTCAGAAAACCACAAATTTTATGAGGAACAAACCAAAAATAAGAAGCAAAAATCTATTCAGTCTGTGAAAATCTGGACAGTTGAGAGGTATAGTTCAGCCAGGGCTGTTTTTGAGTTTGCCACCCTTCCCCCTCACAAAATCATGGTTGAATGGAGCCTCCCCCCTGCAGCCATTCCCAGGAACCATTACTTGGCTATTTCACCCCATTTACCATAAATACTAATGTGCATACTGCTTTACTTCTACGATGATTTGGACTTCATTTGAAAGTCTTATTTTGCATTTTACAGCACAAACACTAAGACATCTGCTAAACAAAGCAATGCAGTCTCACAATGAAAACAGACTTAGTATTAAAACTGCTCTGCCCTTGAAACTCATATTCATTGAAACAACATTGAAACCCACATTCAAAGAAAATACATTTTGCCAGTGGCAGATAAAGGTTAACTTTGGGCTGTTTTCAAATCATAGGCCCCTTGCACACGAAACATACATGTGCTCTTTGATACATCTACCTGATTGTATTAAATTATATTCCTTGTAGAATACAGTACAGTTGTTAGAGGGTATTTTAAATTTATTGTTTTGAACATTTTTCCAGTAAACAATGAAACAAAATGCATGCACCAATAATGACAAAAATGCCCAATTCAGAACATTTCCATCATAAAAGTTCACTTTGACTTCTACAGTCGACCAGTATCAGTAAATATGCACAATCGTTGAAGTAGTAAAAGTCATCTAAATAATTCCACATTAAAGAAATCTGTAACTAATGAAGAGGTTGCTGCTAGCAAACAACTTTATATTTCATTGTTTCATCTACAAATAAAGTGCCTGTTGCCCTTGAGGAATAAATTGCCTATGTTGCATTCAAAAAATGATACGCTAGTAAGATTGCAATAGGGAATGGATGGCAAACTGATAACCAGTTCATAGTTACTAGGTATCTTCACCAAAAAGGACTGCAGCATCCAACCCTTTTACAACACAGTACAGTATCAGCAATGCATCTACCTACTATGGGAGTAGAACCCACAGCCTTCTGCATCAAAAGAAAGTACACTATCTGTTATGCTATTAACAATACAAGCCAACTCAGCAGAAATAGCACTAAACTTTTCTCCCCTGCAGCTCTCAGTTTCTTGTAAAATCTACTTGACACTCAGCTGCATCTCTGAACTTTGCAGCACAGGAAATCTGGAAAAAGCCAAAATTTATTGGGGTGGGAGACAAAAGCCCAAAAACCAGTGATACATTTTAAACATTTCTTGTATAATGTTGGAAAGTTGCTAGAATAAAATGCTGTGTTATCACCATACATTTTACTGCCAAGTATTGAACTCAGGACCTTGTGCAAAACAGTCAAAGCAACATACCACTATGCCAAATCATCTGTTTTGTGAAAAAGAGGAAGACTGAAACTTAAATGGCTACCATTTAGTGAATTCAGTTCTCACCATAGCTGTCAACCTCTTAGCACAAAACACCTGAACAAAGCCAATAATGGGGGAATACAGCCTCCAAACATATTCAGTGAATTCAGTTCTAACCATAGCTCTCAACCTTAGCTGAAAAAACCTGGATGAAGCCGATAATGGGGGAATACAGTCCCAAAAATAGGGACAAATTTCAAATACCCATGTTATAAACTTAGAAAATTGCTAGAATAAAAGGTTTTGTGTTACCATGTACTTTCTGAAGAATATGAAGTCTGAAATTCAAATGCCTGTTGTTTTTATTTATATAACATTTGTTAACCAGGAAAGTCTGACTTGAAACAAAAAACTATTTGCAGCTGAGGCCCAGGGTGAAACACTCCACACACATGTCTTTGTAAGATGGGAGAATATGCAGACTCCACACAGAAGGCACCCCAGCCAAGAATCAACCCAGAGAGCCTGAAATTGGCAGGCAACAATGCTACCAGTGCACCAATGTACTATTGACTGTTGAAGGTAAAAAAATACAGAAACCACTGATTTTATGAGGAATAGAACAGAACAAATATGAGGCAAAAATCTGCAATTTTTAAAGGTGGTGGGTAAGGAATTCAGGCCCTTGCCGCCTACAACCAAGATACAGGGTTCAAGCCTGAGGTGTTCTCTACCCACCACCATGTGTTCTCTCTAGCCACCTGTATACAGCAATGGGGGCATTTCACACACACAATGTGGCTCACTTCCTAATTAAAAACAAAGAATAGTGCTCACTACACTCTGTTCGCCTGATAATAAACAAAACTGGTAAAGTACAACAAAAAACCAGGCTTAAATAGTGGGAAGTATACTTGCTGTGTTCAGTTCAAGTCAGTCACAGAAGGTAACCAAATGTTCCACAAAGAGAAACGAAGCTGTAAACTATAAACTGCTTTACTTTTAATCCAATAAACAAGAGTCAAAATCACCATAGAGTGTTCATTCGAACCTACTCATCCACTGGGCAATACAGTAGAAACCACGTTTATTAGAATAATTGAAACACAGGGCTAGCGCTTCAACATTTTCATCAGGCCACTAACAAACAAACATACTAGCATCCCTTTATAGCAAAATGCTAAAGTCAACTACTGATGTCACATCCTGTTTGGACATACTGAAGTCAACTCTGATGTCACATCCTGTTATACATAAAATATTTAAAGTGACATCACTTTTGTAGTAAAAGCTACAAACAACTCTGATGCCACATCCTACTACATATAAAATATTATAAAATATTTTAAAAAGTTTTAAATTATTTAAAATATTTAAAATATGTATGCAGACATTTTGTAGACATATTCTGAAATAACATTTTACCCTGCTTTAACTGCTGCATTTAACATTCAAAATGTTTTAAAATATTTTGAATATCTATGTAACCATCTCATAGACAATCTGCAGCAAATAAAGTGTTTCAAAATTACATACTATTTTCCTATAAATACTGCTACTTATATGCATACTAGTAACAAAATTATTTAATGCAATCCCATTTGAGACACTTGTATGTATAAATACATGCTTAAAATAGGGATCTAATTAATAAAGATATTAATATCTACACATGAGCTATTTAGCATAATTATAAATGCACAAAAATAATCATTCAAAAAGCTACATCTAAAACTTTAAATATCATAATATCTGTAGCAGCATAAATAATTCAGATCAGACATGTGCACACGCAGAGATGTTAATTCAGCTGGTATTATAAACATAAAAATATAAAAAATATATATGAGACTGAAAGCGCTAGCCCTGTGTTTCAATTATTCTAATAAACGTGGTTTCTACTGTGGATGAGTAGGTTCAATGAACACTCTATTGTTTATTGGATTAAGAGTTGAACATTTGGTTACCTTCTGTGACTATACTTCCCACTATTTAAGCCTGGTTTTTTGTCACTTCCTAATTAACTGAAAAGATCTGGTAGGTAGGATGACAATGAAGATGCTGAATTATACTGAAATGACACCAGCCATACCAAGAGCATAAAATGTCTGAAATGGAGTATAATTTTTAGAAAACTACATGCAAGAAGTATCAGAATAAAGTTAGCTGCTAGAATAAACAGCTTTAGGGCAATTAAATACAATGAATTTTGTTTATCCAAGCAACTCTTCCCCATGACTTTCACTGAATATGGGCCAGTAAATTCATTGTTGTTATAATCTCTTCATTGAAGGATGAACACACTGGATGTGTAGCTTATGCCACAGTATTGGAATGTGATGCATTTAACGAATTATGCTTCTGTACTGAGCATGCATTTTTTTTTTTTACTAAATACATTTCCGGCAAAGGACATCTACCATTTAGGCGTTCTATCAAATAATGACAATTTTTTAAATATTGTTCTTACAAATGTAGAAAGTTGATAGAACAACAGGTTTTGCATTAGCAAATGGATGGACGACATCTGAAACTCAAATCTCTGTTAATATTTTCTGACTTAAAACCTCAATGAAAAACAGCATTATATGAGGAACAGACCAAAAAATAAGGCAAAAATCTGGACATTCTCCAAAAATCTGAACAGTTGATAGGTATGGGTATGCACCTGCTGATCATGCATATTAGCCTCTGGATGAAGATGGTGGATATAAGTATAGACATAGATAGATAAAAATATATAGATATGGCAGTATAGACATAAATAAGATTATAAATATGATTATTTTGAAAAAAAATTATTAACATTCATCAGGTCAAGCAAATAATTCTAAAAGGTCATTATTGGACATAGCAAACGGTGGCCCAAATCATCTAATAACCACAGATGTAAAGCAGTTGTTTTTCTTTGCAATTGAATACAGATCCTAAACTGTGGCAGAATGCATTAAGCACATTCTAAGCTGTTAAAAAGGAAAGACCAGAGACTCTATAAGTAATATACTAGTAATGTCCGTGACATAAAGTCACCTACAAATTGCTTTTACAGGTGGGTCTCTCACCCATACAATAGTAAACAAAAAACATACTGCAACCCACAGAAACACTCCAAAGAAGCCAAACAAACTGCTCAGCATTACTGCTGTTTGAACTATTATTTATTCTCCCATATAAATCCGATCTGGTACATCAGCCATTTACCTGCACAGGATCATGACCCTCAGTCTGACATTATGGCTAGGGAGTGAAGACATTTTTCAATAAATCACTCCTAGATTTGATGAGGAAGATAGCATAACAGTAGCACTCACATCAGTGAGTTATAGCATAACTTACCTGTCATCTACATACAGGTAATTCATTAGGTATAAGACACCTACCTGAACTACTTGTCCCTGCTGTGCCATGTAACATTGTCATGTTAAAACTCACTTCCATTGTCTTCTACTGTTTTTTTTCCAGGACATTCAAGAGTTGATGTTCTAGTTGACACTACTGATTTCTGCAAAATGTGTAATCATTAATTGAATGTGCCACATATTAAGCCAGTCATGACATTAATTTATTATGATATTCTTGTCAGACTGCCATGGTCAGAGGATCAGAGCCATAGAATGCAACTCTGCCACCCTTAGCCATTTTGTAAGCTGGCGCACCCTGCACATTTAAGTTGATGCCCAACAAAAACAAAAAACAAGCTCTCTTATAACTTTCAGTACACAAATAAAAAAAAATCTTTAAACTGTAGCAAATTGCTTGCTAAAATGTAACAAGCAATTTGTTACAGCCACGCACATGGAGATTACAATATTTTCAGTCAAGACTGAGGCAATCAGCTTTCATTTCTGAATTCTGGTGCTGCCCTAGACAATACCGAGAGAACTGATCTGTTTCCTACTTGACAGCAAATGCTTCCAATTGTAACTTCTTACACATACCTGACATCAAATTCTTCCAATCCCATTCTCTTACAGCATGTGCTGAGGGTGTCTGCCCCTTTTAAACCACCCTAGCTAGACCTCTGACCACAATCACTGAAGCATTGTAACATCTATATCCAGTTCTGCTGCTCATTATACAAAACAGGCAGGGATGCCAACATAAGGTACGTTGCTGTTATTAGATGGTAAAGCATAGTGGAATCACGTTGACATCAATCTGTTTGGCAAGGACCAAAAAAGAACAAACGGCACAGTATTGACTGGAATGGTAAATCTGCATCTGCAATATGGCAGTCTGAGCACCACATTGAATATGGACAGACAGCATGATGTAGCAGACAATCATGCTGCCATTTTTGAAAATCAAATGTCGTTGGTATGCCACAATAGGCTACTTTGATCCATGCTCATGAACTAGACACATTCATAGTAGGGAGAAGACAAGACACACTGCTCAAGATACATGCATCTGCAGAGTATGTTTCTGAACACTCGTGATTGCTTTGTCAAAAAAAACAGCAACCCCCAATGAAACTAAAACCCTAGGCAATACTTCTTTTTTTATTTTTTGAAAGAAAGGTTTAACCATGTATTCCTTCCATGGGTTATTCACACAATTTTTTTCATACTTTGTGCAGTCTCAAAAATAATGTCACAGAATGGCTCTTTACTTATCAGTGTTTTAGTACCCAGTGGAAGAATAGCTGTGTCACATACCTCATATTTGTGCATTTCTATGCTCCTTTTATTTTGGATCCTTACTGCATACCTTCCTTTGACTTCTTCTTTCTCTTCTCCTTCTGCTGTCAGCTTCCTCTCCCTGAAAATTTTCCATTCTATTTCCACATGAAACATAATTTTCTGGCTCAGGTTTGAATTATTATTTCATGAAGTATAACATCCTGCAAACCTCATGACTGGAAGATTGTAATAATACAATCCGCTTTCTCTTCACTATCTATAGAATAGTTCCTTTTGGAAAGCAATCTCCAAATCTTCTAAACCATTTTTTGCTTTGATGATAGAGCTGGCATTCATCTCCAACAGAAGCAAACTCATTCCTGCACAGGTAGTGATGTGTGCAAAGGCCAAAAATATCCAAATCTCCAAATACACAAAACAGCCAGCACTCCAAGTCAGCTTCCAACTAACCTTTAATCTAAAGTCTAAAAGAAAAGGTTCAAAAGCTGACCTTAAGATCCCAATGATAACTGTTTGAAATATTGGGACCCACTAGAGTAAGTCCCAAAACATGAAGACTGCATGACTGCAAAAAGATCTTAAATTTACTAAGTCAAAGATGGCCATTTCTCTCAATATTCCCTTTTTTCTGTGGCATGACAATCTCAGAGTTATTATATATATAAGTTTGTGGGGGTGAAGGGGGGCTTGACCGCTGCAAAAATGAAGTTAAAAAGGAGAAGAGCGATGTTTGAAGTTCATTCTTCTTCTTCAGTTTTGATATTTTTTTGCATGTTGGCACTTGGGTGCCAATCCCATCATACAGGCAGCTGCAGCAGTGGTTTGTGTCCTGGTTAATATTCTGACAATAATTTTTTTTCAGTATTTTGGTATGGCCTAACCCCTCTGCTGTGTAAGAGGCTTGTGACTTCTATCACTGCAGGTGTATCTATGCCTTCACTTTGTGATTTTATGCCCTGAGAAACCTGCAGTGAGAGTTATTGCACTCACAGCTTGGTGACTAAATGTCTGCCACTTCCTTTTCCTTTATGTCACTGCTTATTCTGAGATATTCTGGAATTTGACAGCCCCCATCCATCCCCTTCCCACATGCCCTACCCAAGGATAGCCCATCCTCCTCATGCTAGCTCTAGCAGACACCAAGCCTACTAACCAAGCTCAGAACACATGGGCAGTAGCAAGTGGTCATAGTTTCAATGCTGACATTCTCTGCCATATCTCTATTTACATCATTACTGAATTCTCTGCTAGAATTAATGAATAACTCCTCTAGTGGATCATGCTATATTATCCAACTGTGAAGACATTTCTTTACAAACTTTGATATTTTCTTTGTGTTAATACTGCCTTTAACACTGAAATGTATGACTTGATAGATAAAATGAAGACAACAAATGTCTGGTGCAAGTTCATTGAAGTGTATACCAACTGTCTTGTTGTATTCAGAAGCCAGAGAATTGCCGGCAATGGGCCTAGATTTAGATCCTCAATACTTCAGACAAACTTCACAACAGTCAGCTATCTGTTTCACTATAGAAATGCATGCGCTATAAACCAGTTTCTACAGTTATATCACCAAAGCTTGTCCTAGCCGAAGATGCAGTTTCTTAAAACGTTCTACTTCTCCTCCCTGATCATTTTCTCTGAAACTGTTAAGACCTCATTCTAAGGAGAATCAGTTTCACAGTGATTATAGTTAAGGTATTTAGAGCTACAGAATTTGAGTGAGTATTTGTTTAAAAATAACTGCTTTATCATCTTTTGTGCCCAGGACTAATTTTAACCTATTTATGATATCTTAACCAGAATACATATTTCTCAAGTATATTCAGTGTCTTAGGTTCAATGGTTTACAGACTAAAACTAAGCTATTAATCTGGTAGGACATTTGGAGTATAAGCCTCATGAAGTAGTACCAGATTCTCAACAGTTTAAATGACCTGGGGGCTAGTTATATCCCCTTACCATAAGGGCTGGAGGGAGCCTGACCAGGGGGCTGCTTATGAATGCTCAACTAGTCATCCTGGCTGCACATAAAAAGGTCATCCAGGGGATGTCCATTCCATAAAATTAGTGGTTTTCTGTGACAGATGTCTATCACACTTTCAGGTTCTGTTCATATTTCTATGAAAGTGCAGAGTTCTTGTGCAGTTATTTAGGAGTTTTGTTAGTTTGGGGTAGTTGAAGTAGGTATGTGTCTGTATCCTGTTAGACTCTGTAAGGAAAGAGAGCTGAAAAGTGTGTTCTTTGGGAGGGTGAAAGATTGGAAAAGAAAAAAATTCTAGAATGAAAGAGTGACAAAAAAGCAAAAAAGAAGGCTTAAACTACTGATATCGTATAAGAATATACATTTTTTATGGTGCATGCTTATAAGGTGCAAGAGAGGTTAATTATGTAGACAGAGGGTAATTCAAAACTCAGTGTGGTTGCAATGCAGTATGGACCTTAGGAAAAGCTGTGTGTTCTGGCTGTTTGTGCTCTCCACGACATTGTCATATAACATCATAGATGTAATAATTGTGATTCCAGGAAGACTGATTATTACAGACTGTATTATCAGTGGAATATTTTGTAATTAGTGGTAGCATAGGCCTATAAAAACTGTAAAGATATGGAGGATTTATTTGGGTAGTTATAAAGTATTTTATATTTTCACAAGTAAATTATATTAATAGGTGGTTTTATCTCTGACATAAGAAGAAGAAAAAAAAAGGAAAGGAAAATATACAAAAGTATATGAGGAAGTTAGATAAAGAAGGGACATATAGAAGAAATAACTTTAAGGCAGTGACTGATTTTGTGGTCTGCTTAGAGTGTTTGAATGAAGTAAAGTTTGAATTTATAATAAATGGATCCTCAGATCATGATGAAATGTGATCAGTATTTAGAGAAACTGAAAATATAAATTATACAAGACAAATGAATAAAAAGGTCAACTAGTGTTTGTACAAATTTAAAATTATAAAACACAGATGGATACTATTGCAAATGAAGACACTGCTGACAAATTTGAAGTTGGACTTTGGCATCTTACTGGATATTTGTTTTCTACTATTTTCCATGGATACTATTGCATGAGTATCACAGGCATTTGCAAATATTTATGACAGCTGGACGTAATGGTGGCTGGGATAGAAAAAAATGTAAAACTATATTTATCAGGATTTAGAAAAAGAATGGCACAGATGTATTAAATAAATGTATGCAGCAAAATGCAATGAGGTAGAAAGAAAAATAAATTGAATAAGTTAAAAATAAGGACATAATAAAAAGGCAAAAATACTGCACTAAAGGACAAAGAAGATGTTATTCCATTCTTAGCTAAGCAGATATGTGGAATTGAGTATGAATTAATAGAAGTGCAAGAAGAAACAGATGAGATAGGAAAAATACAGCACAATTATAGATAGTGGTATGCAATATTTAAGTAATATTAATAATGACAATGTACAGAATAATGTGAATGGAATGTTAAAAAGGAATTAGTAGTGTGAAGCAGATTTTGAATGTGGAAAAATATAGAAGAATGACAAAATGTTACTAAATGGGAGAACTTGCATAGCTCTCAACCTTCCATCTCTAAAATGAGGAACACTAGCCCTCATAATGTGGAACAAATGGGCAAAATGTGGAACACATAATAATGGTTTACTAACAACTTCAACTAGGAAGGTCATAGGATGGTTAAAATATGCTGGTTTTACTTATAAAGAAGATATGTTAATGAATTAATATGATTCATTTGTATTTACAATGGATTTCACTCAAAAAATTCCTAACACTGAATGTGTGACAGAGTCTTTCAATGTGGAACATTTGAGGAACTTGGAGGAACATGAACTTTTTAAGACCCCAAATGAGGTATGTTCCTCTTAATGAGGTACACTTGAGAGGTATGGGGAGAAGGGACTTGATACCAGAAGAAAATAATTTGCATTATTACATTTTTAAAAGCATGTCAGAAGAAGAAACAAAGAGATTTCTTATGTGCACTAAGTAAATGATTGAGAAGGGTATAATAAAAGATTATATACACATGTAGATGTAAAAAAACTGATATGAAGAAAATGACAAAAAGTTATTGCATAATTAGAAAATAATCATCTGTGTAAAGCTGCTTATAAAATTATCATGACTGTTATGTAGGACATATTTTATAGAGAAACAATAGCGAGAAATGTTATTTATGGTAAAGGCAGTGTATGGGATTAAAAATGGAATGAAAGGGAGAATGATAATTTATGATATTTACAGAGCATGCAATAGTGTTTTTGTTCAATTGTGGGAAGTCAGAATTTAGTGGAAAAATAATTTAAAGATTCAAGGATACTTTATAAAGAACAAATTATTTTAGCTGTATTTTTAAATTATGGAGAAAATGTTGTGCTAATGATAAGGGATAAGGTATTGACAGATGTTGCTCTTAACATCCCGAAGGACACTTTTGAGAGAGTGGAGTTGGAATTAAGTGAAAAAAATATGTGGAAGATTTTAGGATATGGTCAATACATGTGCTGTTTATTTTACATTCAAAGAGATCAAAGAAAGCAGTATGATAAGAAAATGTAAGGAAATTAAATAATTGATATACATATGAAATATGTTTGCTCTATCTTTTGCAAAACATGGGTTTAATTTAACCGACATAGGAAAATTTATGTAGCATATATTTCTATTACCTGTTGTACCAGAGAATAAAATGACTGACAAGATAGTATTTATTATTCAGTGATAAAAATGTAATCCTCTTAAGAGAGGGGTTGTCTAGCACAAAACTGAAAGGAGATATTAAGTTTGATTAATACTGTGATTTATTTACTATCAATATATTTGCTCTGGATAATACCAAAAGCAGTTCAGGAACAATAAAGCATTATTAAAAAAATTCTAAGAAAAAAAATATTATGACTTTTTGTGATTGCAACCTGAAAAAAAGAATGTAAAATGTATAGAAAATAAAATGAAACAATATGGCAAAATATAAAGGGACTGAAATATTAGCCTCCCTTTAAAAGCAAAGTCTATAAGAAAACGATCTAACAATATTACAGAGAGCTTTCTTTTGATTAATCCATGGAAAGACTTAAATGCTGAGGTAAGGCAAAGATGGAAGAAACAGATTTAAAGTTGCATTAGAATGTAGGTATTTATTTATTTTTTTTCCTTGAAGTCAACCCTGAATAAGTTGCCAGTTAAATTTATAAGTAATATAATTAGAAAACTTGTATAATTTGTAAAGAATGTTATAGGATAATGTAATTCTGTGAAAGACACAACGTACTTTGAAAAGTAATGGCATTGCATTCTATGACTTTAGATATAGTATTATATAGATTCTGTATGAAAAATAAATAAGAAAGTTGCAGACAAATCAAAAAAAGTTCATGTATTTGGAAAGTGTGGTGATACAGATGTAATGAGTCACTATATAAAAATGGGAATATTATGAAACAAAAAGAGAAACTTAGATGTAGTTATGTTTCAGAGCTTGGGTAAATAATGTCAATGAGATGTTGAGTTTGTAATAATAATATTGAGTATGCTTGGAAAAAGTTTTTTTTGTCTCTACTGTTATAATAATAATGATGCTATAAACTAGAAAGTCTAATTTTATGTATTTATTTATGCATACTAAAGCCCTCCCTATTCATTTCAATCAGTACAGTGGAATATTTTCCATCCACCAGAGCTGCCATCAAATCAGGTAGGTGGCACCTTTGTTTAACACCTCTTTCCAAGGGCAGCAGACTCAGGTGTGTGGCACCCTTTTATGCTGCACTGGAATGCAAGTATTGGCAATCTGATGTAAAAAAATCTGTGATGAGATAATGAACAGATCGTCTTCTGATCTTCTACTTCTGAAGTAATGAGCACTAAATGTAGAACCACTGACACATTTATAAATGAAGTTAAGGTTAAATATATCAAAGCCGATATGGGTGAGCAACACATACAGGCCTAAAACGGATGATTCCACTTCATCTTTTGACAGCATACTGAATAGCCAGTCCATATCACATGACTTACTCCCCAGTTTTTCTGAAAATTTAAAGAGACACTCTTATACTGTGTATGTGATATGTCCCATTTTCTGAACCTGGATTTCTTTTAATCCTTCAATGCTTATACATTTATTTACATACATATTGCATGACTAATTAACACAATTATGTTTATATGAGTCACATACCCATGCAATAAACCCTGTTATGACCAAACAGAGTCAAAATATCTGAAAGGTTACTTACTAAGCCTGGTGTTTTAATTATAGCTCTTACTTGATAGATGGCAGCTTTTCTTTAAACGTTTGCTACTCAGTTTAGCACTGCCAACAAATTTAGGTGGACATAGCTCTAACAGATAACTTTAAATAGGCCACTTTTCCATAAGACTAGCTTCAGTCATTTAATTTGTAAGAGATTTTATTAGAATCTCTGGAAGGTGCTGACTATTTCCAGCTGGTAACTGCCCTGGACATTGAAATGACTGTAGCTCAGGCAGCTTTAGTAGCCACCTACGATTTATTCTGTACAACTACTGTTTATTATATAGTACTACATATGATCTTGGTTGACAGAGATGAGCAGCAACAATAGTTTGCAATGATGTTTTGTGACTTAAGCTCTGATCACGGACTATGCCAATACTTTCTCAGATACATTTCTCTCCATTTAATCATGCAATGTTTTCCACTGTAGTTCTCTACTCTGTTGCATATAGTGCTGGCTGTCTATTATAACAAGCTAATAATAGAAATGAGACAGGCAGTTTTGACATTACTTTTTTGCAGATTAAAATCTGTGCCACTTAAAATTCGACAAACTGGAAAGGCATGTTTCCATATTATAACATGGATGAATAACAGTCATTTTATTTGAATAATTGCATTTTCTCAGAATGATTTTTACTGCTTAGATCAAACTTGGCTATATGACTTGGGCATCATAGAGCTAAAAGTTTATATCTGTATTCCAGTGTGATGGCAAAGGCAGAAATGTCTGAATGGAAATCTACAAACCAATGAACATTAATTGTTATATGCAAGACAGTTCATCCCATGGAAAGAAAATATAGCTTGCCATCCTATCATAGTGACATCTCTCAATGACTGTAGCTCTAAATTATGTCCTTCTAATTATTGCAAATTTTTTATGGTTATAAGAAGTTGCAAAATAATCCATACCACCTTTAAATCATTATTTAGCAAATGTTTACATGAATTTAGATATGATTAAGTAAGCGCATCTTCATAGTGTATGATCTAGCTTATATCATACTGGGAAGGTCAGTCTTCTCTAGTGCCAGTAAAATTCTCTGCAATCTCACTAGTGCTTTGTGTAAAGACTTTAAAATAACTTTCATGTACCTCGAGTGAAAACACCACTGTAAAGCTTTTCCAAATACATAACAATAGAAAATTTGAAATCCAAATACTGCTGCTAGTTTTCCTTTCTCTGTTTGTGCATAGCATGCCAGCATATCATGTCACATCCCTTGCTACACTGGCAGCAATTGTGCCTTCATCCATAATAATTTTTGCTGCCCTGCATCAAGTTATAGAGTTGTGAGTAGTGTCACAAAATAGAATTTCAGAGCTGCAGCTGTTGTTACTCATTTTTCCAGCAGCTCAAATCAATTCCTGATGTGCTGAACCAGCATTCCGTATAATGATCTAATGGCCATTTCTAGAGTATACAGATTTGTTTGTTAAACAGGGTATACCCCTGCTTCACTTGACAATTTTCATGCCAGCCCAAGGTACCAGAAAACATGTCTTCAACATGTTAATAAAGTAATCATTAGAATCATAGGAAATACAAGGGTATTTGACAAGAGACCACGTGTGCCTTGGCAATAACTACTCTCAGACTTTACCAATCTTTTCAATGAGGATAAGGTCTGTAAGTCATGAAGTGCATTCTAGAGTATCCATACGTCTATGTTATATTTGAAGGCTGACAAGAAGCCACATTGCTTGACATGCATGGCGAGTCTACTCCAGAGAAAGGAGAGGCACTAGGTAATAAAGCTATATTTCCATTTAGTTTTGTTTATTAGCTGATATAAACTGATATCTGTTTTCTACTTCTGGCTGGACTATTTGATGTATCAATAAAGAAGCTGCTTTATTTAGATACTGGGGTATCATGTCTTTGGTGACATATTGCTGAAGATGTGCATGAAGATGTATTAAAAGTGTTTCACTGCTGCCTTTGGTAGTGATTTTCTCTTTTTTTATTGCATCAGTGTATGGAAGTTTAGTGTTGTCAGTATGAGGATGTTGTATTCATGTGCTTGAGGGTAAAACAATGTGATGCTGGCTGTAAGCATTAGATTTTGAGGGGGTTGCTCCCATGATAGCTACGTGATTGCAACTCTCACAGACAGAACCTGCTAAGTTAAACAAGAGTTCATTTTCAGAGCAAGTTGCAGTTCTTACACTGCCTTAAGCTAGGAGTACCCCAGGGATCAATCCTAGGACCCCTACTTTTCACTATATTTACAAATAATCTTCACAAAGCCACCCCTCTAGCCAACCTGGTTCAATATGCTGATGACTCCACCTTAATCTGCTCTGCCCCGCCCTCCAACTTCACATCAAGACCCAAGAAGCCTTTACATCCATTGAAACTTGTCTAACAAAGTCCCAGCTAATACTAAATCCTAAAAAGACCCAACTTATGCTTTTCCATCCTTCAGAAGCAGTAGTACCTGCTCCCCCATTCTCTATTTCTGCATCAGATAATACCCCTATCTCCCCGTCAAAAAAAATACTAGGGGTCATTATTGATTATAATATAAAATTTGACAAACACATAGCTCATACAATAACCAAAGTCAACAAAAAAACTAGGTACTCTTTACAGATGTAAAAACTTCCTAACCAAAAACAGTAAAGTTACACTAGCTCATACCCATACTTTCTCTACCCTACTGTATGCTTCTCCTGTCCTAACTAATCTAAACAAGAGTGATTTAAACAAGCTATCAGTATGCTACAACAAAATAGCAAGATTCACCACAGACTCCTACCGCACCCATCACTCTCAAGCCCTAAAACAGGTTTTCTGGCTAGAACTCCCAAGCACCTTAGCTCTAAACCCACTTCTTCTAGCTCACTAAATACTGTACCAACCTGACAAAACTCCAGCCTTACAAGACCTGAGCACCCTCTATTCCAATAACCAAGAACTTAGATCCAATAACAAGGCACTAATCGCAACCTCCAAAAGCCATTGCAGCTGTGGCGACTCCCTGTATTCTAGTAACATTTCCAAGACTTGGAACTCCCTACCACTACAAATCAGGGTACAACCTAACAAAACCATCTTCAAAAAAACAGCTTATTTCTCACCTAAACAATTTCTGGACAAGCAACTGCCTAACACCTGGCTGACATATTCGAACGCATTTCCCCTACCCACTATCCAACCTCTTTAAAACTCCACCAGATGCACTATATCGTATCACACATAAGTTACTAACTCACTGCTGCCTACTCCCCACTGTCCCATCTATACCCACTAACTCTCCTGTAGACTAAGTTGAAAAGCTTCCCCTTAAAGTGTCAATGAACCACATATGAACTTGTCTATATTCTCCTCCTTTGACAGATTGACTAGTATTGCAGGTTTTTTTCTTTCCTGTTTTATCTTCATTACATCTTCAGGATTATCTGGCTTGGTATTTTTTAGTTTTTCCTTTCTTGTCTTATTTTCACTGCATCTTCAAGATTATCATATGAACAACAATCATACTTTACTACCTGCTATACTTTTAGTTGTATGTCTAAACCACTATGCTTATGTAAATATCTTATGCTATCATATGTTATTGTCTGCAGTATTTTATAACTGTATGTTTAAACCACAATGCTCATGTAAATATCTTATGTATAGTATATTAGCAATTGTTCTGGTGCTTTTCTCCCCAGGCCTCCACTGAAAATAGACATCTCTGTCCAGTTGGACCTCCCAGGTTAACAAATGTAAAATAAATAAAATAAAATAAAAATAACAAGGGCTAGAAGTCTGGCAATCGAAGAGGAGGCAGCCTGCTGCCCCACCATACTGTCCAGAACTATTTTATTTAGGATCACAGGATAATATGAGATTACTAGGCTATCGACCCAGAGGTCATTTTTAGACTAGCTGTTTCATCCCAATGTAATACCATAGAAATGCTAGTCAATACCCAAGATTGCATTTAGTGATGAGTACCTATGTCCAGAAGGGTTGTGGGCTCTATCCCTGGTAAGAATTTATGCTGCCCCATCTACTCATCCTCTTGAACAGTGTCATAGAGGTGCTCTGTTTTACATGAATTGGCATCCTGTTCTAAAGACACAGCAGTCACTGGGAGAGAAATCTGTCCCTCCATCATCTCCGATTTAAGGTGCAGGCCATATTTAGGTCCCTGGAACTGGTAGCCCTAGTCCTGTTTGATTTATTGATATGCAGCAAGTTCATTAGGTTTGCTCTGTAGGCCAGGCATAAGTCTCCCCTAAAAAGTCTATATGATACAGAGTATGGTAACAGGGACTTTAGTTGGTCTGTGTAAGACACATGCCAGAGCCCTTTGATCTTCATCTTGTTTTTTATAGGAACTTGAGATAAATGGAACAAAGGAAAATATATAGTCACATAGTATATGGAGAAAAAACAACACAGCTGTTAGCAGGTCCATGGGAATCCACAAAATCAACACATACAATGCAGGGTAGATTAGAGACAGTCACCCACAAGATGAAGGAAGAGGTATTTTTTTGCTTTAAAGACTTAAGGAAAACAAAAGTTACACAGAGCAAGCACTGTCTGACTACAATTACTCAGTAATTGCATAACCTATGCTGGTTCAATAAAATGTATTACATCACATCTGTTTCCAGTGTCTTTTTGTTTTCTGTTAGTAGACCAGCATGGCATTTCTTTAATATTTTTCAATCTCAAGAATGTTCCCACACCAGGTCAGAAACAAGCTAATTATAAACAGTAAAACAGTTATTTAAATACAGAAAAAAACAGGCAAAACAGATTGTATTTTTCCACTACACGTTTTGCTGAATGCAAAAAAAAAAAAAAAAAAAAAAAACTTTCCTAACTATTTTCTGGCAATACAAATTTTCAGAACCACTTTCTAACTTCTCAGACTGAAGCAGATAAAGGCAGATCTCCAGAGTCTTTTTTAATTATCAAAAATATCATAAACAAGTTGTTAGCTCATTGTACAACTAACACTAGTAATAGAGTTATATATACAATTTACATCATTATAAGTTAACATCAGAGGTAACACTTGCTGTGCACTTCTATATATGATGCTTACAACTATGGTGGCAAATATTCAATGAAGAAGGGGAGAAGAACAGAAGGATAATAGATGGAACGGCAAGGGATGATAACATAAGGCACAGAAGGGAGGAGTGCTAGTGACAATGTTTATGTGACTGAATAAAATGCAATAGTTATGATGTGTGAGTGGGGTGAAGAGTTAGGATAGAAGTCAGATAATTGTAAAGGACAGGAAGCAGTCACGAACACCAGGGATAGAATGATGTCTTTTAGATGGATGCAAAAATTGCAAAGCTCTGCATGGCTTTTAATTTGAAAGGTGTAGTTTTCCAAATTTAAGGGTGGATGAGTGAGAAAGTGTGGAGAGTAATATAGTGATCTCTAACAAGTATTGAATGAATTCTGCAGGATACGGTGACATTCCCTAGAACTGTATGACATAACTTGTCAGTAGGATTTTCTGTATTGACAATTTCATAAATTTGATTGTATATCATTTTTGATCCAAGTATGTCCCACATATTTCAGTGTAGTGACACTTGATTGACAATTGTTTTTGTGAAATATAAAGATTTGCAACCTCTCTCTGTACAGGATTAGTTATCTCTCATATTCTTGTTTTGTAGTACCCCAGAATACATCACCAACAATATTAAGAAATCCTTCTAACCCCTCCAATCATGTTTCATCTGCCTCAGTGGAACACCACTGGTGCTGATGAGATCTATAAATATAGCCTTTCAAATCAAAATTTACTTAATGGCATATTAAACATAAAGAATTTGAAACTGGTAAAGAATCTAAACTGGTTTCATCTGACTTGATTGTCAAATTGCCTGATTTGCATTGATCATCAAAAAATAATCTGATTTTAGTTATACCTGCAGTAGTCTAGATCTTTTTATTAAGATCTTGTGGATAAACACAAATGCTAACGTTGTCCTGTCTGACCACTGTTACCACACTATTGATGCATTATGCAGATGCTGTCTGAAGAATTTTTCCTAAGGACTCCATAGCTCTTTAATACTTGTTGAGTTTTAGACTTTACTGTAATGCATGGTGCAAGACTAGAACAGACCACAGTGGTATATTATATGGCTCATAGGTTGGTGCTAGACTATTGGCCCTAGGGCCTATACAAGAATAGCCATAAAAATTCCCTGGCTATTTCTTCCCACACTATTTACTTTCGAGACCCCTCTCTAGCAGAGTGACTGACGTGATCCCTGGGGTGAATTTCCTTTTTCCCATCCAGTCGTCAAGGTTCCTTCTGAAGAGGGCCAAAGAGGCACTCTGCTTGACATGTCTATTCCAGAGTCTGGGGAGTCTCTGGGTCATGAACCTATCACTCCAGCATGTTTTGTTTATTGTGATGACAAGGTTTAGATCCCTGGAGCATGTGGCTCTGAGAGATTGGGATTTCTTTAAGTGTAGCATGTCCAACAGCTCTGGGTTTGACATGGCCTTGTATGTTAAGCAGAGATCACATCTGAGTAGACGATATGTGACAAGAGTATAGCTGGAGTTTTTTAAGGCGGTCAGCATTGGGCATCTGCTTTAGGCCTGTGATTCTTTTAGTGAAGTATTTCTGTGGCCTTTCCAGTTGTTGCAGGTGTCTTGAGAGGTACATACCTAATGGGGAGTTGTATTCTATAATGGGTCTAATGAGGAATGAGTACAGTGGGACAATGACCTCCTTTTTTCTGAAAGAAAAGCCCTTAGTGATGAGGTGTGCTACATAAAAGGATTTCCTGACTGTTGTGGTGATGTGGTTATCGATGGTGAGACCACTGTCCACCTGTGTCCCTAAGTCTCTTATCACAATTTCGGTGTTTAGTGTACTGCCACCTATGTGGTAATTCACGGGTACATGTTTTTTCCCAAAGGGGATAACTATGCATTTCTTGGCATTGAGCTTGAGCCCATGGCTCTGGCACCAATCATCTGTTTCTGGAAGGCATTCTCATAGCTAGGTTCCTAGCACTGAGTACTGTTACACTGATATTCCAGAGACAGGAAGTCATTGAGGGAAGGCATTCTCATATCTAGGTTCCTAGCATGGACTACTGCACTGATATTACAGAGACAGGAAGGCCTTGTGGGAAGGCATTCTCATATCTCTGTTCCTAGCACTGACTAGTGCTACACTGATATTTCACGGACAGGAAGGCCTTGAGGGAATGCATTCGCATACCTAAGTTTCTAGCACTGAATACTGCTACACTGATAATCCAGAGACGGGAAGGCCTTGAGGGAAGGCATTCATATATCCAGGTTACTAGCACAGAATACTGCTTCACTGATATTCCAGAGACAAGAAGGCCTTTGGGGAAGGCATTCTCATATTTATGTTCTTAGCACAAAATACTGCTACACTGATATTCCACAGACAGGATGGCATTGGGGAAAAGCATTATCTTATCTAGGTTCCTAATACTGAGAACTGCTACACTGATATTCCAGAGACAGGAAGGCCTTCTGGGAAGGCATTTTCATATCTAGGTTCCTAGCACTGAGTACTGCACTGATATTCCAAAGGCAGGAAGGCCTTAAGGAAATGCATTCTCATATCTCGGTTTCTAGTACTGAGTACTGCAACACTGATATTCTAGAGAGAGGAAGGCCTTGAGGGAAGGCATTCACATATTTTGGTTCCTAGCACGGAGTACTGCACTGATATTCCAGAGACAGGAAGGCCTTGTTGGAAGGCAATCTCCTATCTAGGTTCCTAGCACTGAGTACTGCTACACTGATAGTACAGAGATAGGAAGTCCTTGATGGAAGGTATTCTCATATATAGGTTCCTAGCACTGAGTACTGCTACACTGATATTCCAGAGACAGGAAGTCCTTGATGGAAAGTAATTTCATATCTTGGTTCCATGCACTGAGTAGGGCTACACTGATAATCGGTATTCTGCCAAAAAAGCATCCTAAGCCTTCAAAAGGTTCAGTATGCCTTTTCCAAACACTAAACTATCTACATTATGTGCTACAGTCTTTGTAATCTATGACTCATACATCTGTACTTGTAATGAAGGGCTAATCACAGACACATCATAAAGCATTTATGTGCTATTGTGGGTTGTTTGACAGTCAGATTAGGAATACATACTGTTTTCCCTGAGTTCTGCATATGTCATTTCAATGTTCCTGTCCTGCATTACTTTCATCATTGCTCAAACATTTGAAATGGAGTCCCTCATGCACAAAGTTTCAGATATTGAGCTGTATAGGCATGCCTGTGCTAGTAATGAAATGACCATCCAGAACATGCAGCACATAAACAAAAGCATTTTATTCCGGACTACATGAATTCTCATTATCGCGTTAAAAGTCATAAACACATATCTTGGTCCAACTTTAGCTGAGTCTATCAGAAAAAAAGAAGTAACGCTCTTGTACTTTTTGTTTTTTGTACACACAGTTTATGAAGACTTGTTGAAATGAATTTAACTTGTAACCAGAGTAGATCAGTAACATGCATAAAAACGTATTCATCTTGCAACTGAAAGAGATTTTATAAATGCTTTCAACCACCATTCTACTTTTGTGCCAGTGTCCAAATGAAATGCAAGTGCTTTGCCATTAATAAACAGAGGCTTGCTCACAATCACATTATCATTTCCATTTCATCTCTTTTATGTAGACTGAAAACAAAGTCAATGTATCATAAGTATTTAAGAGATATTAACTCACATACTCAGCATGTGACAAGCACATCTGTAAATATTAATTCATGATGGATGTAGTCTTGCCTGAGGAAACAGCTAAATGTACATGACAATATTAAAAATTCCCCCACAATGAAAAAAAAAACAAACAAAAAAAACTTCCTTTGCAGTCTAGTATGAAAGAGTACCACCTTGACTCACACTTGCATTCAATTGATCTACACTCCTCTCTCAAGTAATACATGCTTTCAAAGTACTACCTTTGTTATCAGTTGACAATCAAATGGCTAGTGTTGCTCAGTAACATTTGTAGAATAGTGTAATAGTGATAATTCAAGCATCATAAACTTCAGTGTAATAAGTTAGTTTACAAGCCCCATGATTTGAACAAAGAAGAAACAAGAACATAACCCTCAACACTTAAAATTATGTAGAAAGGAACATATGCAAAAGTATGTTATATGAATGCATTTGAGTTGTATTATACTTTCATAAATGTTTGATGCAAGAGATTTTTGCCACCGTATTGGAGACATATCTCCAATGACATTTTCAATCTACATGTGGTATACGTTATAAATAGCTTAGTTTATCATCAACCAAAATTTTTGAATCTATGAGCACCAGATTTAATATTAAGTGCCTTTTTGTGTAACAATGAGCAGCAGTGAAACAGATAGATGTATAAATGGAACAAACATAAATTAGAACATTACAGCTTATGGTGTATAATCACAAAGCAACAAGTTATGGGAGAAGGTAAAATAGTGACTGAAGTAATGATCAAATACAGTATTTTTCTTTTTCAGCACAAATCCAAGTCTATTGCAGTAAGAACTAAAAATAAAAATAAATATGAAAATAAAAATAATTGCTACAGAATTTAGCATTTTAAGCCAGCTAAGTTAATCAACCGAACTTGCAAATTTTTCTTTTTAATGTTTTGCCTTGCTTATTTGCAGACATGCTGAATACTTTAGTAGAACTACTGCAATGAATGGAAATTAGATGTAAAAATCACTTTTTGTAATTAAGGCCTGAACTTGAGGTGAGATCTCTAGGAAAGTTCTTGGAATTCAGATCATTAAAAGTGAATTTCATTATTTTAGTCTCCTGACATTAGTGGCTTTAAATATGACCATTGGCCCAGGGTGGGTAGCTATGACACGGCATATATTGAGCAATCATTTCCCATCTGTAGTAAGGAATAAATGAACTTAGCTAATGCAGGCTTGCTGTCTGACCACAAAGGAGCTGAATTTTTCAGGAGAAGTTTGGAGCTGGGCTGTTGCACCAATGGTTGTTAATATAGACATATAATAGGAATAGTAGTATACATTTATCATAACTGTACAAGGACATATACACAGATGTTTAAAATATTCAAAAACAGAGATGGTTGCATTCAAATTGATAAAATGATTCCTGAAACATTGTTTTATTGTGAACTGCTGACACTGTTCAGGTTATTGTTATGAATAAAGAAAGCCTAATTCCTAAACCCCAGTAACTACAAAAAATATTAAAACATTATAAATGCTATTAGTCAAATGACATTTTCTAATATAGGGAAATATTTTCCAGACTTCATCATTCCATAGTTCTGAAACATATTACTCGTATTTTCCACAGATTTACATTTTAAATATTATCTATACAATTACTTTTTTAGAAGTGATTTTGTTACATATTAGGCTGCAGAATGTAATTGGTACAGACAGTAAAACTATACAAGATTCAAACAATGTAGGATGTGATTTAACTCATATGGAACAAACTTAAAAGATTCTTTTTGAAGGGAAATGTAGATACCCTACATCTCTTGTGTTCTCTGTTTCAGTAAAGGAGAATTCACTGGTTTAACTTAACAGATGGCATATATTGTTATAGAATTTTGAAGGACCATAAGAGCAAAGATCAGATCTCAGTGGTCTTGGGTTTATAACTAATTAGCATAGTCCACTAGCTGACTTACGCATATTTTATGCTGACAATGTACAAAACAATGTGCTTTGTCAAAGGAATATAGCAAATATCAAAAGAGAGACAAAAGTAAAAGTGTTTTTAAAGTAAATCACTCTTAAAGCAATAGAGCTGATTTATCCTAGATAGCAATAAGTCATAAAATGCAAACCATTGCCCATTAAACTTCAATGCTGGGAAGAATAGAACTTAAATTATAAAATCACTTCATCTCTGCCAGAAACATGATAGTGGCTCTGACAGGAGAAGTTAAATAAAATGTATAAGAAGAAATGCAGATAAGTGACCAAATAAAATATAAACAAGACAGATGATTGAGCTCCTACAGCAGTTATTTGACTTTTGCATATTAGATTCTGTAAGAAATGACAGAATTGTTAGCGTATGTATGAATGTATGTAGGTGTGTATGTATATATATATATATATATATATATATATATATATATATATATAAATATATATATATATAAATATATATATATATATATATATATATATATATATATATATATATATATATATACACACACACAAAAACACACACACACACACACATATATATATATATATATATATATATATATATATATATATATATATATATATATATATATATATATATATATATATATATATATATATATATATATATATATATATATTAAGAGAGAGAGAGAGAAAGAGATGTAGATATTCCATATGACCTTACCCATCAACAGATACATTTAGCTGTTTTATATATAACTATATATATATATATATATATATATATATATATATATATATATATATATAGTTCTACCTGACATGACTGAGCTCATATGACTGAAAGCTCACATCGATTAGCAGTTCATTTTGATTGACATGAATTTTAGGTGGGGGGCTCACCCCCACCCCCCATGAGGGGGGCAATGCCCTCCACACCCCCCCTAACTATATATATCAACTCCAAGGTCGCACAACATTGGGGAGGGGGGCAAATTCATGTCAATCAAATGAACTGTCGACCATGTGAGCTTTCAGTCATATGAGCTTTCATAGGTTCATAGGTTCATAGGTTGGTACTAGGCTATCAGCCCTAGGGCCTATACAAGCCTAGCCATAACAATTCCCTGGCTATTTCTTCCCACATTATTTACTTTCCTGGACCCCTGTCTAGCAGGGCGACTGACGTGATCCCTGGGGTGAATTTCCTTTCTCCCATCCAATCGTCAAGGTTCCTCTTGAAGAGGTCCAAAGAGGCACTATGCTTGACATGTATGGGCAATCAATTCCAGAGTCTGGGGAGTATCTGGGTCAGGAACCTATCCCTCCAGCATGTTTTGTTTATTGTGATGACAAGGTTTAGATCCCTGGAGCGTGTAGCTCTGAGGGATTGGGATTTCTTATGTAGCATGTCCAACAGCTCTGGGTTTGACATGGCCTTGTATGTTAAGCAGAGATCGCCTCTGAGTAGACGATGTGCGACAGAGTACAGCTGGAGTTTTTTAAGGCGGTCAGCGTAGGGCATCTGCTTTAGGCCTGTGATTCTTTTAGTGAGGTATTTCTGAGGCCTTTCCAGTTGTTGCAGATGTCTTGAGAGGTACATACCAAATGGGGAGTTGTATTCTATAATGGGTCTAATGAGGGATGAGTACAGTGGGACAATGACCTCCTTTTGTCTGGATGAAAAGCCCTTCGTGATGAGGTGTGCCACATAGAAGGATTTCCTGACTGTTGTGGCGATGTGGTTATCGAAGGTGAGACCACTGTCAACCTGTGTCCCTAAGTCTCTTATCACACTTTCTGTGTTTAGTGTACTGCCACCTATATGGTAATTCATGGATACATGTTTTTTCCCAAAGGGGATAACAATACATTTCTTGGCATTGAGCTTGAGCCCATGGCTCTGGCACCAAGCATCTGTTTCTGTAAGGCCCTTTTGTAGAGTATCCACATCATTTGGGGATTCAATAATGGCTCCCAGTTTGCAGTCATCTGCAAACTTTGTTAGCCAGAGTCCCTTAGTGTTGACCTGTACTTCAGAGAAGTAGATGCCAAACAAGACCGGCCCCAGGACTGAACCCTGCGGTACTCCACTTGTTACTTGTCTGGAGCTGGATTTGGAGTCGGCTACTTTTACAGTGTGGGTTTCAGTCATGTCAGGTAGAACCATATATATATACACATATAGATAGATAGATATACATATATGTATAGAGAAAGAGAGATATAATATACATCATAAAAGTTAATACAAGGTGTACACTTTGAGATAACTTCAGAATTCAAGGACAGCCTTGCCGCAATGCTTCTGCTGTCTATTCATTCAGAAAGGTTACCCAAAGTGTACAGATAGTGTACACTTTGTAGTAACTTTTCTGAAGTCCTCCCAACCAGGTTTGAGCTTTCATTTGTCATCCCTCAAAAACTTTCTAAATCCTCAAATCTAGTAATTACTGATACAGACAGCAACCCATTACCACTAGTAACAAAGGAGAAGTACCGAGGGATGACTGCGGACGCTACCCTTTCATTGGCCTAACATACTGACCAACTAAAATCATGCTATAAAATCTCACAGCTCTTAACTCCTACAGTTGATAATGCCTAAAATGTGCTTCTCTTTAAAACTAAATTTGGAATCCTTCTTGAAATCGCACATTCCAGTTAAACTCATTTAAGATGCAAACTACTATGAACAAAATCTGCTTAGCTGATATTCTTGCAGAGGACCAGAGCATCATTGGTAACTTATGGACATTTATGGACATGGACACGTCAGACAGTTAATGCCAGCATTATCACCATCATTAGAAAAAATATTTTTTTTTTAGAATTAAGTCACAGAAATGGTAAAGTCATAGTGCTTCACATCAATAAAATGCTGGACCACCTGAAAACAAAGCAATAATTAATAAATATAACTATAGCAAGTATATTTTTCTTTTTATAGTCTCTTGTGACTTCCACTTGATGGCTTGCCCTAATGATTTCTCTCATTACAGCTACTTAAGGTCCAACATGGTAATATAATTTGGTGGAAGCAGCTAACAGTCTGGAGAGTAACATTAAACTTATCAAAGAATCACATGAGGCTTTACTGAGAATGTTTCAATCTTCTGCAGAAGATATAGCATGCATCAATTGAACTACAATTAATTTTGAAGCCCAATTAAATCATCTCCACTCCTTGTTATCTGGACAGCAATATGAAATTACCCACACTACAGACAGAATTCAACTGCCTGAGATAAATGTTTTTGCAATTATGCTCCTTATATGCTGGTATTGTTAACAAAATAAATGACATAGAAATCAAGGCCAGGCGGAACAATATAAGAATAGTTGGCTTGTCTGAAAATATAAATGACAAAAATCTGGGACAATGTAGGGGACAATTTCAACACAATAATTGAAAGACCTCATAGAATTATACTAGGGATCAGAAACAATATATATCCATGAAAGTTCATTTTTAAATGTATTTATTTTCTTGACAAAGAAGTTATTTTAAATAAGGCAGGATTGCTGGGCTCAGAATTAAAGATTGCTGGATATCATGCACCTATGTTGCCAGATTATAGCACATCATTATTTTTGAAGAGGAAAGCCCTAACTACATATCCACATTTCTTTTTGGAAGAAGGGAATTATGGTTCATTTAAGATTTCCTGCCATCTACACTTAAGTAAAGACAACCTGTCATACAGTTGCAGTTGAGATTGAAAAATATTTTGCAGTTAATAAAAATATAAAGACAGAAATGTTTACTGAAGTGTTAAGCAAAGGGGAAGCAACGCTATAAAAAAAAATCAGTTATATGAAAAAAAGAGAGACTTACTATCCCCTCTACTACAAAGGAGTTTAAAATGCCAATCACCAATACAGGAAAGGCAGTCAGATCCAATACATAAAGGGGTGAGGTGATTTACTCAAAACAACAATGGAAACTGACTAATAGATATTCAGATCTTGCATCAGTGTCACGAGAAAAGGGGCTGCTGCCAGTGGAAAGGGACACATTTGGGCCTGCCTTTGAAGGACTGTAAACAAATTTATTAAAACATCAATCAACACATCATGGAGAATAATTGGAGAGCAAGACCACAAAATGCTGAGAAAAGTAAAAACTAATCAGTCCCCATCTAGCACTGAAATCTCTTTAAAACTTCATGTTGGTTAAAATTATCAGTGCATTGGAGAGTTTCTCACCAAGGATGAGCTCTGTAGCATCAGTGACTCTTCCACCCCTCCCCCCATTTTTTTAACAGCATGATTGACAGAGAAAAAATTCAGAGAGCATTTCCACATTGCATTTCTGAGTGAATTTTAACAGGATCACTCTAACTGCCTGTCTAAAAACATTGAGATGGTCTCTAGAATTAGATACGTGGGCTAAGACTGCTGTGTGCCATACAGTACTGACATTTAAGACATAGCTAAATAAGAAAGGAAATTGTGGCTATAATGTCTAGCTGAATTTGTGTTGTACCTTACTGGATCCACCTACTTGAAACTTTTGTGCATGTATAAAAACAAGTACAATGCATACCAAACAATAGAACTTTTTCTAAGGTTGCTATGTTACAAACAATAATATTTTGAAAGCTTCTAATATACATTTCTCTCCTTCACTTGTCAATTCTTGTTTCAGATTATTTATTTATGTATTTTTCTTCTCAGATATAGTGCACTGATTACAATGGACCATTTGCAGGCACAGCTTAGGTGAATAAGATCACATAAGAAATTAACAAACCACATTTACAGGGATAAGATTATGCTGAAATACAGAAATATACATGAATATTTACAGATGCAAAAATATGCTACAAAATTTAGGTCAAGAAGGAGTTAATGTCAAAACCTGGCTGGAAAAATGGAATTATGCTTAGCAGAGATTTATAGATAAGATGTAGCCATAATGGCTGAGATAGCTTATACTACAGGGATAAAAGCATATCATTAAAAAAGGAGGCAATCCGGACCGAACTACAAAAGGAGGGGGAGTATCCATATTCATAAAGGATACCCACACCTCCAGGTTAGTGGCAACGCACGAAGCATCGGAGACCATCCAGGTGCAATTAACCATAGGTAAAACTGCCCTACAGTTTGTAACATGCTACAGACCACCTTCTCAAACTCAGGAAACCCACACAGCCTTCCTGAAGACACTAGAGAGTATAAATGTCTCTCCAAACACCATCATATTGGGTGACTTCAACTACCCAAACATAGACTGGGAACACTACTCAAGCCCCAACACCCTAGCCCAAAGGTTCCTTGAGTTCATAAACTCAAATGCTATGGAACAACTAGTCACCATTCTCACAAGAGGAGAAAATATACTAGACCTGATCATCACAAACATGGGGACAAAATGCTCCACACGAAGTATATCCCTCATTGGTGAGATCAGACCATAAATTAATCTCACTGGAGATCCACATCCGCCCCACCCCAGCAAAAGACCACAGTGAAGAACTTCTCAAAAGCAAACTTCACACTTCTTAAGACTGAGTGGTATCCTTCAAGGCCCCTGAGCCAGTGGAAACCACAACCCACGCTGCTGAAACCCTTACAAATGCCTTCTCTGAGCACCCCCAGGAATGTATGGATCAAGCAATCCCTAATAAAATCAAGACCCTTTCCACCAAAGGCAGGCGCCCGGTCTGGTGGACTCCAGCCACAAACAAACTCTACAACAAGAGGAGAAAGCTACTACATGACAGAGCAAAATCCCTAAATGGGAAGGCATCTCTGATCAATACTAGCAAAAAACTACGATCACTCATAAAATTATCCAAGGCCAACTTTGAGAGAAAAATCGCTAATGACACAAAAGACAATCATAAAGCCTTCTTTAGCTATGTTAGAAACCTGGGTGGAAACTCCCAGATATGCTCAGAATTAGTCCAAAATGATAAAAAAATCACTGAACCCACAGACATTGCCAACATACTGGCAGACAGGTTCAGTGCAAATTTCTCCCCTCCCCCCCCCAAAAGGAGAAATATCTATCCCACCAGAGTCTAGCCTCCCAAACATCTCAGATGCCCAGGTGAGAGCTGCTCTCTCTAAAGCAAAAAACACAGCATCAATGGGACCGGACGGTGTCCCCGGCTGTGTGCTACTCGAACTCAATGAGGAACTAAACCCACACATAAGGCTGCTGTTTAATCTTAGCCTTACTACAGGATACGTACCCAAAGAATGGTGTACGGCAACTGTGGTCCCACTCCACAAAGGTGGTGCTTCTACGGACCCTGGAAATTACCGCCCCATAAGCTTGACGAGCCTTGTCTGCAAAGCTATGGAGAGGATCATATTGGAACTCATAAATAAAGACATTGGGGACCTACAGACACTGGATCCTACCCAATTTGGCTTTGTCAAGGGCAGATCCTGCCTCTTGAACTTGGTCGACTTTTCAAACAGTCACTAAGGCCATTGATGAGGGTAAGGCAGTTCACACAGCCTACCTTGACCTAGCAAAAGCATTCGACACAATACCCCACTCGGGCATCATAGAAAAGCTCACCAGCTTAGATGTAAACCCATATGTCACAAGATGGGTTGCAAACTGGCTCAAGGACAGAACACACAGGGTTAGAGTTGCTGGTGCCATGTCAGACTCTAAGCCGGTCACGAACGGTGTCCCACAGGGCTCAGTCCTGGGCCCCTCTTGTTCGGCATTTATTTTTCTGAAGTGCAGGCAAACATAGGGGGATTGTGGCTGACAAAATTTGCAGATGACTGCAAACTGGGCACCATAATTGACACTCCATCAGACACAGACATCCTCCAGAAAGGTCTCATAGAAATGGATAACTGGTGCCAGAGCCATGACCTTAAGCTAAATGCCAAAAAATGTATAGTCATACCCTTTGGGAAAAACAAGGTAACCCCTAATTACCACATAGGTGGTAATCCATTAAACATGGAAGAAGGTATCAGGGACCTGGGGACCCAAGTTGACAGTAACCTCTCTTTTGACACTCACATTGCCAAAGTGGTTAGGAAGACCTTCTACACTGCCCACCTGATCATGAAGGGATTCACATCCAGATCAGGAGAGGTCATTGTACCCCTGTACTCTTCACTTATCAGACCAATGATTGAGTACAACGCCCCATTCGGAATGTACCTTACCCGACACCTGCAGCAGTTGGAAAGACCTCAAAAGCTCCTCACCAAAAGGATAAAGTGGCTCAACCATATGTCATACGATGCCCGACTGAAGAAACTCCAGCTCTATTCAGTCGCATACCGTCTGCTCAGAGGTGATCTGTGCCTGACATACAAGGCCATGTCCAACCCGGAATTAATGGACATGCTCCACCTCAAAAAATCCAAATCCACCAGAGCCATGAGAGCAAGAGACTTAAACCTCAACACGGATATAAATAGGATGTGCTGGCGGGACAGATTCTTCACCCAGAGACTCCCTACACTATGGAACAGAATCCCAGTCCATGTGAGGCAGAGCCCCTCACTGACTCTGTTCAAGAGAAATCTTGACGAGTGGATGGGAGATCGTAGGTTTACCCCGGGAATCATCTCTGTATCACTGCTGGACAGAGGCACAGCAAACTAATGGGTATAGTATTCTCATCGTAAGGGGTGGTGAAAGCCACACACACTCTGGCTAGGCTTATAAATGCCCTAGGGCAGATAGCCTAGTATGAACCTATGAACCTATGAACCTATGAAGACATTAGAAGATGCAAATGAGACTAGTTGCAAGAAAGGATACTATGGGCTGAAGGCAAATAAAAGGTGGGAGAGAAATGCAGAGGGAAGAGGAGTAGAAAGGAGATGTGTGAGAGAGATGAAAACAGAAGGAGGAAATAGGATGAAAGAGAGGCAGTAAGTAAGCAGATGACAAGATGAGATACGGCAGGATGAAATAAAAATAAAGTGGTGTGTGAGAGAGGTGCAGTGCGTATTGTAACAATACCAGAGTGAGTGCAGCTTCATTATGCTTTTGTGAAAACGTGCTCTTTCAATTATTGTCTGAAGTCTGATTACTTCTGGATGTCTCAGACTGAGAGAGGATTGAAGCCCCATAGTTTATGTGTGTGCTAGGATACAGAATGCACAGTCAGTGCACTAAAGTTTACTTTTTGGAGTTAGCAGGGTGGGTTACGATTGAGAGATATCCCTCAAACTCTATGCAGGGGTTATGATGAAAGGTTTATCAGTGAGAGGGGATGATGTCTCAGGCAATAGGGCTCTGTGAATTATTGACCCTAATAGAAGGTTGGCTCTGAAATGTACTGGGAGCCATTTGGTTTTGGCAAGGTTTCGGCAGTAGTGGTGCTCCTTATTGGGGGAGTTAGTAATGATTCAGCAGATTTTATCAGAAATAGCTTGCAAAGTGAAGGCATTTTTCACTGAGGCTACAGGTATAATGGATAGTCCATATCTGAGTTGTAATAAGGGTATTCCTTTGCCTATGGCAGCTTTGGCTGGCTTGGACAGAAGAATCGATAGCTTGTTCACCAAAAATAGTACTGTGTTGATCATTTTTCCATGTTTAAATGTTTAGTTGAAAGTTAATAGACTGGTCTAGCCAAATGCCAAGGTATTTTAAGGATGTGGTAGTTTCAATTGTGTGGTATTGTTAGCATATTTAAAGAATCTAGCTTTAAAGAAGCTAGCTGTTTGGCTATGTTTTCGTTGGTGCCAAATAGCACTGGTTTTATTTTTGAGGGATTGAAAAGAAACATATCTAGGATGGACCAAAATGAAGAATTGCCCTGGGAGCAAAGAGTTGTGGAGGCGTGATCACCTGATACCAGGGGCAGCTCGTGGCATCGGGCTGCCAGACTGCAGCCCCCTCAAAATAAAAAAAGAAAAAGAAAAAAAAAATTATTTTTTGAAATTCGCGGACTTCGCGCATGCGCAGTAGTCCCGACTACTGTTGGTCTATGCGCATGCTCAAGGCAGTCGTTAGCTGGATATATTCAGGTAAGTGTATGGTGCTTTTTACCTTTAATTTACAATGTTTATTTGTGATTTGTGTGTGTGTGTGTATGGTGCTTTTTACCTTACTGGAGTTTGTGTATGGTGCTTATGCTTTACTGGTGTGTGTGTGTGTGTGAAAATGCCCCAGGTGCTTATGGTGGTGTGGTAGGGAATACCTCAGGCTTGAACCCTGTACCCTGTATGCAGGTGTTAAAGACTTGAGTTCCCTACCCACCACCATTTGTAAAAATTTCAGATTTTGCCTCATATTCGATCTGATCTGTTCCTCATAATATCTGTGGTTTGTAAATGTTGCAATGCTTGATATTTGATGGTGTAGTAGTAGCATTGTTGCCTCACAGCTGTAGGTTCTTGGGTTTGATTCTTGGCTGGGGTTCCTTCTTTGTGGGGTCTGTATCTTCTCTCTGTGTTTGTGTGGGTTTGCTTTTGTGTCCTCCCATGTTACAAAGACATGTCTGCATTATTTCTTCCTGGGCCTCTGCTGAAAATTGTTTATTTGTTCCAAGTCAGACTGTCCTGATTAAAAAATGTTAAATAAAATTGACAGGCATTTGAATTTCAGACTTAAGGGTTTCTGAATGTTTAATTCCTTGCATATTTGATGGTGCAGTGGTAGTATTGTTGCCTTACAGCTATAGGTTTTCTGGTTTGATTCTTGGTTGGGGTGGCTTCTGTGTGGAGTCTGCATCTCCTCCATGTGTTTGTGTGGATTTGCTCTGGTGCCCTGCCATTTTACAAAGACGTGTCTGCAGTTTTAATCCCTGCTGAAAATTGGTTTTGTTCTGTCCAGTAAAATTGACAGGCATTTGAATTTCAGACTTCAGGTTTCTGAATGTTTAATTCCTTGCATAATTGATGGTGCAGTGATAGTATTGTTGCCTCACAGCTATAGGTTTTCTGGTTTGATTCTTGGTTGGGGTGGCTTCTGTCTGCATCTCCTCCCTGTATTTGTGTGGATTTTCTCTGGTGCCCTGCCATTTTACAAAGACGTGTCTGCAGTTTTAATCCCTGCGTCTCTGCTGAAAATTGTTTTTGTTCTGTCCGCAGTAAAATTGACAGACATTTGAATTTCAGACTTCAGGTTTCTGAATGTTTAATTCCTTGCATAATTGATGGTGCAGTGATAGTATTGTTGCCTCACAGCTATAGGTTTTCTGGTTTGATTCTTGGTTGGGGTGGCTTCTGTCTGCATCTTCTCCCTGTATTTGTGTGGATTTGCTCTGGTGCCCTGCCATTTTACAAAGACGTGTCTGCAGTATTAATCCCTGCGTCTCTGCTGAAAATTGTTTTTCTTCTGTCCGCAGTAAAATTGACAGGCATTTGAATTTCAGACTTCAGGTTTCTGAATGTTTACTTTCTTGCATAATTGATGGTGCAGTGGTAGTATTGTTGCCTCACAGCTATAGGTTTTCTGGTTTGATTCTTGGTTGGGGTGGCTTCTGTGTGGAGTCTGCATCTCCTCCCTGTGTTTGTGTGGATTTGCTCTGGTGCCCTGCCATTTTACAAAGACGAGTCTGCAGTTTTAATCCCTGCGTCTCTGCTGAAAATTGTTTTTGTTCTGTCCGCAGTTAAATTGACCGACATTTGAATTTCCAACTTCATGTTCTTCAGAATACATAGTAGCACAACCTCTTTTTTTTTAGCAATTTTCGAAGTTTATAAGATGAATATTTTAAATTTGTCCCTATTTTTGGGACTGTATTCCCCCATTATTGGCTTCGTCCAGGTTTTTGTGCTAAGGTTGACAGCTATGGCAAGAACTGAATTCACTGAATATGTTTGAGGGCTGCATTCCCTCATTACTGGGTTTGTCCAGGTGTTTTGTACTAAGAGGTTGACAGCTATGGTGAGAACTGAATTCACTAAATGATAGCCATTTAAGTTTCAGTCTTCCTCTCTTTTACAAAGCAGCTGATGTGGCGTAGTGGTATGTTACTCTGACTGTTTTTGCTCAGGGACCTTGGCAGTAAAATATATGGTGGCAACACAACATTTTATTCTAGCAACTTTCCAAGATTATACAAGCAATGTTTAATGTGTCCCTGTTTTGGGCTTTGCCCCCAATACATTTTGGCTTTTTCCAGTTTTCTTGAGCTGCGAAGTTGAGATGCAGTTGAGTATTGAGTAGATTTTACAAGGAACTGAGAGCTGCAGGGGAATAGAAGTTTAGTGCTTTGCCAAGTTAATACTATAGCACAACAGGCTGTGTACTTGCTTTTGATGCAGAAGGTTGTGGGTTCTACTCCCACAAGGGGTAGATGCTGCCATACTGAGAATGTTCTCCTTGGTGAAGGTACTAACTATGAGTTCGTTATCAGTTTGCCATCCATTTCCTCTTGCAATATTATTACTAGCTTATCATTTTTAATGTAATATAGGCAATTTATTCCTGAGGGGCAACAGACACTTTATTTTTTGATGAAACCATGAAATATAAAGGTGATTGCTAGCAGCAACCGCTTCATTAGTTACAGATTTCTTTAATGTGGAATTATTTAGATGACTGACTTCAGAGATTGTGCATATTTACTGATAATGGACTGTAGAATTGTGCATATTTACTGATAAAGGCGGACTGTAGAATTGTGCATATTTACTGATAATGGTGGACTGTGGAATTGTGCATATTTACTGATAATGGTGGACTGTGGAATTGTGCATATTTACTAATAATGGTGGACTGTAGAATTGTGTATATTTACTAATAATGGTGGACTGTGGAAGTCTGAGTAGACTTTTTATGATAAATGTTCTCAACTGGGCAGTTTTGCCATTATGGGTGCATATGGTTTGTTTCATTGCTTACTGGAAAAAATGTTCAAAACAAATTTAAAACACCCTGTAACAAGTGTACTGTATTGTACAAGGAATATCATTTTAGTACAATGAGGAAGGTGTATCAAAGAGCACATGTATGTTTCATATGCAAGGAGCCTATGATTCGAAAACAGCCCAAAATTAATCTTTATCTGCCACTGGCAAAATGTATTTTCTTTGAATGTGGGTTTCAATGCTGTTTCAATGAATGTGAGTTTCAAGGGCAGAGAAGTTTTAATGCTAAGTTTTCATTGTGAGACTGCATTGCTTTATTTAACAGATGACTTAGTGTTTGTGCTGTAAAATACAAAATAAAACTTTCAAATGAAGTCCAACTCATCATAGAAGTAAAGCAGTATGCACATTAGTGTTTATGGTAAATGGAGTGAAATAGCCAAGTATAATGGTTCATTGGAATGGCTGCAGAGGCTCCATTCAACCATTATTTTGTCAGGGGGGAAAGGGCAGCAAACTCAGACAGGCCCAGCTGAACTATACCTCCCAACTGTCCAGATTTTCAAAGAATGAATAGATTTTTGCTTCTTATTTTTGGTTTGTTGTTCATAAAATTGTAGTTTTAATTCCTAAATGATTTGCCAGAAGTCACTCTAAGTTTCAGACTTCATAACCTTCAGAAAAATGCATGTTAAAGTAAGAGCTGTTCTATCAACTGTCTCAATTTATACAAGAGCAACTTTTAGTACTGTTTATATGTGCCCCCAATATATTTGGCCTTGTTCAGATTTACTGCATTAACAGGTTGAGAGGTACATGCAAATAAATTGCTTTATAGAATTAGGCATAGCCAACCTCTCAACTGTCCCCAATTTTGGCTCAAAATGTTGCTCTTCCCCTTATAATCCCTCCAAATTAGCAATTTTGGAAGAAAACATGGAGGGTTTACAATTAAGAAATAACTGTAATAATCAAAGTTATAGATTACTTGAAATGCATGTAGATTCTTTTATATTTTGTCAGCTGCTCAAGGCAGCAGTACTAATATTAAAGTGTCCCTTCTTTGACAGGTAGCAGCTGTATTGTGTGTCTATTTTATATTTTTGCATCACGTTTTTGTCCATTTTTCATAAAATTGTGTTTTTGGCAAATTAGTGACATCACTAAAGACTGAAGTTAGAAAATGACAGACATTTGAGTTTCAGATTTTATACCCTTCAGAAAATTCATACTAATGCAAGACCTATTCTATTATCTTTCTAAGTTTATTAGAGCAATATTTAAAAATTGTCCTTATTGTTGGGCCTTTGTCCCACTTCTGTGTATGGCTTTGTCCAGATTTCTTGCTCTTGAGGCTGAGAGGTATGACAAATGTGTCAGGGCCATCACAGTCAGCCAGAGAGATTTCAAATTGTGACATGCTTGTTGCACCCCACTCCCGCATGTAGTGACTCTGGATGTGTCCAAGCAAGGCAAGGAGTAGTTGTATCTACCTTGGATGGGGAGGACACACTGCATAAGTACTACAGTGGCTTTTCATCTGTCCTTGATTTTGCAGAATGGTCTGGTTTCTGTCATATTTTTGTACTGTTGATTTATGCTTATTACTCAAAGTGCCTGTTGCTCTGTGTTTTTAAGTAGCAATGCTTTAATGACCATAAGGTAAGCTTGTCTGAGATCGTAAGATGCAAGTAAGCTTTATTAAGCATACTGTTAAAGAATTGCCAACATTGAAAGCCTTTCTGTTGTTGCCATGCAGAGAATACTTGACTAGATAATGTATAAGCCTTGGGTATTAAAGGACAGGATTCCATTATTTTAAAAAGCTCATTACACTTGTTGGAGACTTCCAGTCATCTCTACAGACTTTACCCATAAACTAAACAGAATGCCAGTCATGTGTGGTCCATAACCTGTACAGTAATCCTTTAAGCAATGTAGCTTGAGCTTGTTTCTTGTTTGCTTTTCATTTTTTACTTTTATCATGTTTTCCCCATGAAACAAGTTGTCAGGCAGCAGGTCTTTTTTGGATAAGAAACATTTTTACAAGTGGGGGCATCACATAGATTTCTACTTTCAGCATGTTACTTGGTACTTTAATAAAGCTGAATATATTATAATTAGGACTGCAGTGCAAGGAGAAGTGGTTTGAGTTGAGTGCTTCTGGTTTTTCTTATACTTGATTTTGACTGGCATTCCAGTAATGTATTTAAAAAGTAATTTATTTTTCATGCCTCACAACCTTTTGTTTCCATCTAGATATTAAGTAAGCTGTCATGCAGCCAATGCATTGAAATATTTTTATTCTTCTACACTTATTTTTGTCTTGATTGGACTTTCATAATGATGGTTTGCCACCCAGGGCAGCGTATTTAATTAAAGTTAGTTTTTTGTGGTTTTGTGCATGGCCCCTCCCCTTTCTGGTTGACCACACCCCCTCCCCTTGACCCCACCCATTCAGCTGTCTCCTGCAGCCCCCCTGTGATTTGAAGTCACCAGCCGCCACTGCCTGATACTGATCTGTAATGCAATACCAGCTTGTAAAAGCTGTTATGGCATTTGTGGTCAAACATAGCAACCAGTTTGCTACAGTTTAAAAGTAAAAATAAATCACTTTTTTAACTAAACAGTTTCCTACAGTTTATAAGAAGAACTTTTTTTATGTAAAACATGAGTGCCTACTGCTCTGTGCAGACAGGGTATAGACCAGGGGTCTGCAACCTTCACTATCAAAAGAGCCATTTTTGGTCTCTCTCCCACCAAATAAAATTCATTGGCACAAAACCTATTTGACCCCTAAAATGAAGATAACACAGTGTATAAAGTTACACACACACACACACACACACACACACACACATATATATATATATATATATGTATATATTATACTAAATATAAAAGAACTATGTTTATAAGAGCAATATTTAAAATCCGTCCCTATTTTTCTTCCTTTGTTGGGATTGCTCGATCGCTGTGTGTGTGTGTGTGTGTGTGTGTGTGTGTGTGTGTGTGTGTGTGTGTGTGTGTGTGTGTGTGTGTGTGCGTGTGTGTGTGCCATATCTCTCAACCTCTTAGAACAAGACATCTGGACAAAGCCATAAATAATAGGGCCCAAAGGCCCAAAAATATGGACACTTTTTTAAATATTGCTCTTACAAACTTAAAACATTGATAGAATTGCATATTTTGCATTAGCATTACTTTTTTGAAGGGTATGAAGTTTGAAACTGAAATGTCTGTCTATTATTTCTGACTTCAGCCCTCAATGATTTTCCAGAAAACTATAATTTTATGAGAAGCAGACCAAAAATATGAGGCAAAAGTCAGGACATTCTGCATAAATCTGCACAGTTGATAGGTAACTGTGTGTGTGTGTGTGTGTGTGTGTGTGTGTGTGTGTGTGTGTGTGTGTGTGTTTGAACATGCATGTTAACAGAAACCATATTATTCTAGCAAGTTTATACGTTTATAAGAGCACTATTTAAAGTCCGTCACTGTTTTTGTTCCTTTGATCACCTTTATTTGTGGCTCTGTCCAGATTTCTTGTGATAAGACTTTGAAAGGTATGAGAGGTATGGAAATCTTTCAGGAGATGATGCTGGTGCCAGGGGATCACTTGATTGCTCTCAGTGTGTGTGGAATGCATGGCAATAGAAACTGTGTTATTCTAGCAAGTTTCTAAGTTAATTAGAGGAATATTTAAACTCTGTCACTCTGTGTGTGTGTGTGTGTGTGTGTGTGTGTGTGTGTGTGTTGTGCGGTAGAGTGGCCATTATTTTTCAAAGCTACAGGGAGCCACTGCAGAGAGGTGGAAGAGCCACATGCGACTCCAGAGCCGCAGGTTGCAGACCCCTGATATAGACTATAGCAACTGTTTGCTACATTTGTTGCAAGTAGTTTGATACAGTTTATAAGCTTTTTTTTTTAATTTTGTTAAGTAAAATATAAGTGCTATAGTGCTCTATGCAGGCAGGGTATAAACTGTAGCAACTGTCTGCTACATTTATAGCAAGCAGTTTACTATTGTTTATAAGAAAAGAAAGAAATTATTATTATTATTTTTATTTATTATTTTAATAAAATGTAGGAGGATTGGACCCAGGGCAAGAAATGGCAGAGCAGGAGTGAGGGAGGAAGGCATGTTTTTTTTTTCGCTTCAATGGAAGAGCAGGAGGAGGGGACTGTAGATTTGTAATAAGCCAATTGCTAAAATGTAGTAATGGAGTGTGATTTTCTTTGTCATGTATCTGAGTGCAGTCAGGTGGGAGGTTTTGAAAATATGGGAAATAGCAGAGGGACTAAAATGGAACCCTTAGATACTACTTTATTAAGAGGATATTTAAGAGGTGGTGGCACCTACATTCAACTTGAATGATCAATTGGTTGTATATGTGAGTGAGAGGGTGGGAGATGAGGTCCTTGAAAAGGTGAATGAACCAAGAGGCTTGTTATCTGAGCTTTAGAGCCTATCTATTTGTATTTGGTCCAACTGTGTTTCAATCTCTTTGGTTTTAATCTTTTTGAAATGGAATAGTGGAATGTAAAGGTGGGGAGAGGGTGGCTGCATGGGTGGTAGGTTTGTGTTGTTGATGTGTGGTAGGTTGCTAAACTCATTGAGCAAGTCAGTCTGTGATAGTTTATATGTGGTGGTGTTAGAGAAGTTCAGTGTAATGGAGATGTGTTGCATTTTTCAACTAGTCAACAGACTGATTCCTCTCCAGAATTCTTTAAGTTTGGCTGAAAGTCAGATTTGTTTGTTTTGGTAGTGACTATTTTTGTATCTGTGAATGGATTGCTTGGCTAGGTTGCATAGTGATCTATATTTGGCTCCAGAATCTGTGAAGGGGTTGCATTTGCAATTGCATCATGCTTCAATATGTAATTGATAAGGTGTTTGAATGTACTTAATACCCAGTCTTGTTTATGAGGTCAAAGCAGCCTTTGTGCTAAGGGAAATAATTTATTTTGCAATTATGGCAAAGGGGATGATGAAAAAAGGTCAGTATACATTTTCCAAATAGTTTTTATGTTGAACAGTGTAATAGTTACAGTGTTCATTTATTGTATGGCATAGTGAAGCATGAAAGTACAGTTGGTTCTCCTTTGGATGCTTGAATGCCCAAATACTTGAATTACACAATATCAAGCCAGAAGGCTTGAATCCAGTAAGATCAAACAGTAAACGATACAATGGGCACCTGCTTTTTCAGGGGATAAACCCCACTGCACCACCCACACCCAGTGCTACTTGCATATTCCAATTCCAAAGTCACACCACTGTGGAGAAAGGACCATTACCCTGATCCCTGCTGAGTCACAATCACACACAGTTCAGGTCTCCGCAAAAGGAAACACTATCCAGTCCAGTTTTCCAGTTCGATCTTGTAGGATTTGAGCATTTAGGCTCAGTCTTCTGTGATTCAAGTACTTGGGCATTTGGGCTTCTGAAGTAGACCTTATACAGTTGTATGTATAGAAAGCCTGTACTTATGTGATTTGTCTTGGCAGAACAGGACAGTGAAACAAAAGGTTAAGTTTGTTAACTAGCTTTTGGCCTGAGGTACAATTGGTTTACTTTTGTAAGTGATTAATTACCACATACAGATAATGATATCCACCCATGTTTGGATACCAATAATTTTGTGAAAGTTGTTGAAAAATGTCACACTGGAGATACGACCATCCAAAATTATGCACGTGCAGAACCTATGAAGTTCATGTCATATCAAAACTAGCCCTAAGTAGAGACATCCACCCCAACCCTGGCCCTACCATCTCCAACCCCAATCCTCATAATCAGACTAGAAACCACAACTTCTCCCATATTACAGCCAATAGAAAGCCAAGTGACTTCCTTCTACTAAGCCTAAATATTAGAAGTATATGCAAAAAAGTCCATGAACTCCATGCCACCATAGACTTGTACTCCCCAGATATAGTCATCCTGACAGAAACCTGGCTAAAACCTCACATTACCAGTGAGCAAATACTCCCTACAGGTTATGGCATACTAAAAGTAGACCGGCTAAACAAGAAAACAGGCAGTGTAGCTATAATATTTAAACAGCATCTAAACATCCAGATCTTAAAATGATTAGCTCCACAAATAGGCAATGAAGAAATAATATATACCAACCTCAAAATAAAACAAAACCATCAACATAATTGGATGCTACTTCCCACCTGGCCAAAACATCCCTCCACTAGAAAACCTCCTCAGCTGGACTACCCACCATCTCCCCCAAGAAATTATCATTTTAGGTGATTTCAATATTGACTGGCAATCCTGTTCTGGCAACCATCCAACCCATCATGTAAACCTTCATGGCTTCACCCAATTAATCCAGTCGCCAACCAGTATAAATAAAAACTCCAGAAAGCACACTACCCTGGATTGGATACTAGTCAGTAAGAGCCCCCAGTCATATATAACAGGCTGCTTATCAGATAGCCTCAGTGATCACTCCCCAACATTTCTACTCAAAAAATACCCATACCAAGCTAAACCTGTCATCTACCATCAAATACGTAAAAAACTAAACTTTAACCCACTCACATTCATCTCATCCTTCAAAGAATGTAACTGGCATCCTCTAAAGTACCTCAGTCTTGATGACACAGTTGAGTTTTTTAATACTACCTTCCTGAGCATCCTTAATTACCATGCCCCGATAAGAATTTACAGAACCAAAGCACAACCCTCCCCTTGGCTACAGAAAACCACTAAGTCAGAAATGAAAAACAGGGATAAAGCCTGGGAGCACTGGCGCAAAACCAAAACCCCCTCAACTAGACAAAAATTCCTAGAACTACGCAATAGATTCAAAAAGCTAATAAAACAGGGCAAATTCCAATACTACCAGTCTGCCCTAGACTCCTCCCAACACAGCCCCAAACAATTCTGGTCCTCCATAAACTCCATCTTCCACCCAGGTAAAGTCATTACCCCTACTCCTAACATCCCTCACTCCTCAGAAAATATTGCTACCGAAGAGTGTCAGAGTTGAGGGCGTGGCCAAGGATGAACACAGGATAGCATCAGATTTCTTTAGCTCCACCAATTTCATTACATTGACAGGAATTAATTACTTAAAAATGTAATTTTTGAAGTAATTTTCTTTCTAAATATGTTTGTTTTATATAGTTCTTGAACTATATCTAAAAAAGAAAGGATATCTTAATAATATTCCTGTCAGAAATTACTTTGGAAATTTTCCTGTCAGTTTATCAGTCTGAAATGAGTTCCAGTAAGACAAATTCTCAAGACTCCAGCATCAAGAAAGAACTTCAGTCTCTGATAATTATAGTCCAGCAACTTACTGCTAAGATGGATAAAATGGATACTAAAATAGACACTTTCATAGAAAAACTACAAAACAAATAGACTTGTTACATATGGACCTGCAACAACAGAAGATCCAGATGACAGGCATAGAAGAAGCTGTGAATGACATGGAAAATAGAATACAAGAAGAGGAAATCAACACTGAGTTTCTGCTGAAACAAAATACACATTTACAAACAAAGCTGGATGACCTGGAAAATAGATCTAGGCGCAATAACATTAGGATTTTGGACTGCCAGAAAATATTGAAGGTAACAATATTACTTCTTTTTAACAACATGGCTCCCTAAAACTTTAGATTTACCAGAAGCATTCTCTTTTGGTATCAAAAGAGCACATAGATCTATAGCTAATACTAACTCTAACAAAAACTATCCTAGATCAGTTATAGTTAGATTTCTATCATCTTTTGATAAAGAGATTGTTCTTAAATCTGCTTGGGCTAAAGCTCCTGTTAAGATTAATGAAACATCTGTGCGTTTTGACAATGACTATTCTTCCATGGTATTAGCTAAAAGAAAAGTTTTTCTGCCACTAATAAGGGAGCTTAAAAAAAGCACAGTTTAAAACATACCTTCTGTTTCCTGCCAAGCTTAAAATCTTCCTTCCTGATGGTCCTAAAATTTTCGATGACTTAGACTCTGCTTTACTGTTTATCAAAAAAAATAAGATTTTGGAAAAAATAGAAGAAATGGAATGGACTAGTCCTTCGTTAAAGAGAGTGGCAACTGAAACTTCGTGGAAGACTTCAGAGAAGAAGAAGAGACTAAAAAACAAATGATTTGTACTATTTTTTTTTCTCTCTCATCATTTTATTTTATTATTAATCTTTTTAAATATAGTTCCTGCATTTTCAAGAAGCAACAAATATTTTGAAAAAGATTTAATCAAAGTTATTCTCTGTGAGCAAAGAAATGTTTTGTTTCATAACTAGTCAAAATATCTGGAGATTTAATGGCAAGCTGTGATTTAACTTGTTTCTCTTTCTGAAGAGGAAAAATAAGGTCAGTAATTTGATACATTTTTTTTCCTTTAAAAGTTTATATGTTCTTCAAATGCTATTCCTAATTATACTTTCTTGATTACACTGCTTATGCTTGTTTGTAAATAATCTGTCATGCTTTAACTAATAATAATTAGAACTAAATAATAGTAAATAATATGTTTTATTTTAAACTCTATTAATATAAACAGTACGTAACATTCTATTGTATATACTTCTTATAGCTTTCTCTTACATTTTTTTATTTCTGCCTTACACCCTTTTACTTTCTACTCTCTTTTCTTTTCTTTATTAATATATAGAAATGCTTTTGATCATATAGACACAGTAAATAATAAGATTTACATAGTTGAGTTGGGACAAAAATGTTGAGTTTTGTTACTTATTAATAATTTTGGGCTTGATTTCACTTACATAGAGTCTGTAATAACCTGTAGAATGCATTGTGAAGGTTTTGTCATGTTTAGATGCATTTACACTGCTAAATGAATGTTTGTCACTAGTTTTTAATAAGTTTCCCACCAAAATGTAAAGAGAGACAATCTGGGATGTGGGCTGTCTCATGCATTAGTCAATTAAAAATGTTGCTTTCCACGGGAAGTAAAGAAGACTGTCTGGGCGAATAACTTGCTTATGTCACTTATTTATATGTGCATACACACACACACACACACACACACACACACACACACACACACACACACACACACATGTGTCCATGAGCTACTTCAAAAGCTTCAACTCCCAGAATTCTCACAGAGAAGCTGAAAGCAGCTAGTCTCACCTTTGACCTAGATATCACACTGACACATCACAGATACAGGAATGACACTACCTAATTATACTTTCTTGATTACACTGCTTATGCTTGTTTGTAAATAATCTGTCATGCTTTAACTAATAATAATTAGAACTAAATAATAGTAAATAATATGTTTTATTTTTAACTCTATTAATATAAACAGTAAGTAATATTCTATTGTATATACTTCTTATAGCTTTCTCTTACATTTTTTTGTATTTCTGCCTTACACCCTTTTACTTTCTACTCTCTTTTTCTTTTCTTTATTAATATATAGAAATACTTTTGATCATATAGGCACAGTAAATAATAAGATTCGCATAGGAGTTAAGTTGGGACAAAAATGTTGAGTTTTGTTACTTATTAATAATTTTGGGCTTGATTTCACTTACACAGAGTCTGTAATAACCTGTAGAATGCATTGTGAAGGTTTTGTCATGTTTAGATGCATTTACACTGCTAAATGAATGTTTGTCACTAGTTTTTAATAAGTTTCCCGCCAAAATGTTAAGAGAGACAATCTGGGATGTGGGCTGTCTCATGCACAGTGTCCATGAGCTACTTCAAAAGCTTCAACTCTCAGAATTCTCACAGAGAAGCTGAAAGCAGCTGGTCTCACCTTTGACCTAGATATCACACTGACACATCACAGATACAGGAATAGCAGATTAATAATATGTGTTAAAACCTATGTCCCAAACATATACATTACTATAACTCATTTAATTCATCTGATTGACAAGCATAAATAATTTTATAACTCTATACTGGAAGAAATTGTCATGTGATATATTTTAAAGCAGTAGTATAGCATGTTTGTAAAATCTGGTTACTAAAATGTGTTTGCTGTGCATTATTTTGTATAAAGCAGACAGATTTATTGAAGGACAGCAATGTAAGATGGTGCTCAGTAAAGATACAACTCAGTGAGATCAGATATATATATATATATATATATATATATATATATATGTATGTGTGTGTGTATGTGTGTGTGTGTGTATGTGTGTGTGTGTTTGTGTGTATGTGTGTGTGTGTGTATGCATGTATATATATATATATATATATATATATATATATATATATATATATATATATGTATATGTGTGTGTATGTGTGTATGTATGTATATATATATATATATGTGTGTGTGTGTGTGTGTGTGTGTGTGTATGTGTGTGTATGTAGATATGTATATAAATGTTTCTGAGAATCTGCTTAACTATGAAGTATGATTTATAACAATTTCTATGAATACAATATTTTATTCTATTGGCAATAATGAGTTTGAGTAAATGCTCATATACAAGCAATAAGGTTTTTTTTGGAAACTGTTAACTGTATTTACATGACAGAAAACAGATGCATCCTAATATATGTAATGTCTGAATCATATTAGCCAAAGTTTTTGATTTAAATGAATCTGCTATGGCTGACTTTTTTTCTAAAGGACTGTCCTTTGTCCCTGACACCCACATGGATTTGGTTAAAACACTTGTGGACCTGAAATTATATGTTCGCAAATTAAACCTGTTGGCCGTATTGGGCAAGAATTCTTCACTTATTAGACCGTTCAGAATAGCTAGTTTGTTTAATCCGCCTTTAGTAGGTAACCTTAAAACCTTTGAAAAATCCTGTGAACTAGATTTAAGATTCTTGGCTGTAAATTCAATTAATAATAAATATAAACACAGCCTAAATATAACACCTGAAGAACGTGATTTTATAAAACTATTACAGGATTGTAAAATTCGGGTCATGAAACCCGATAAGGGCAATGGGCTCATTTTTATGAACCAAGTGGATTATATTAACAAACTTACTATCCACTTGAACAATGGCCCATATGAAAAAACTAGCATTAATGAGGTTAATGCAGCATATAATAAGGTTAGGTCCACACTTGAAGATTTATTCCTGGAAGATTTTATAGACACCCACATCCATTCCTACTTAAACATTGTAGCACCGAGAATGCCCTCTTTCTTTGGAGCCCCCAAAATTCATAAATCCATCTATGACCCCCCTTTTAGACCTATAGTTGATGGTAGGGGGTCTATTTTGGTTGCCTGTGCCAAATATGTAGATAGTGTTCTGAAACCATATATAGAAAAGGAAAATCAGATTTGTAAGGACTCGTGGAGCTTCCTAGAGAACATCAATAGAATACCCTTTGACCCTAACTTAAGTTTCTTGACTGTGGATGTGAAAGATCTTTATACTGTTATCCCACAGCAGTTAGGGTTGGATTGGGTGAGGGAGTTCCTTGAGTCAAGAAATGTTGAACAAAACACTATCTACACAATCGAGACCCTATTGGAACTGGTGTTAAAATATAACTTTTTTAGTTTTGACAATTTGGTTTACAGACAAGCTTCTGGTGTAGCAATGGGCTCACCTTGTGGGGGTTCCTTCGCCAATTGTGTAATGGCACAATGGGAAAACACATTGTTGTTCAATAACCTGTTATTGAAGGAGCATGTCGCCTGGTACACAAGGTACCAGGACGACATGTTCATGTTATGGAGAGGCTCCCCAGAGATGGTGGCCCCATTTATAGATAACATCAAAACTATGACTAACTTTTTAGATTTTACATTCGAAGTGAATGACACAGAAATCAGCTTTTTAGATATAAAGCTGAATAAAGAAAATGATGCTTCCATGTTCATTAGTAACATTTACAGAAAGCCCACCTACTCCAATGGGCTTCTTCACTTTGGTAGTTGCCACCCTATCCATCAAAAAAGAGCGGTAGTAAAGGGGCAGATGGTGAGGGCGGCACGGATGATTACTAAAGATGAGGACTTTCATAATGAGTGTAGTAACTTGACCAGCATGTTTTCTAATAGGGGATATCCTGATTCACTTATTCTGGAGATTTCATCTGAGGTAAGATTTAAAAGAGAGTCTGGCCATTTTAAGCCCATTCTTAACGGAAAAGGGCTGAACTCGATGGCTAATCAGGATATGATTGTAAACAGGAATAGAAGAGGCAACGAACCCGACACGGGAGTTAGGTTTTTGTGCACATTTTCTATTGACCATCATTTTATAAGGAAAATCCTACAGAAAAATTGGGCAAACATAATGGAAGACACAAATTTGCACCAATTGCTGGGTACAAAACCTAGCATAACTTTCAGAAAAGGATTTAACTTAAAAGCACTGCTGGAAATGAATAAACACACTACTTTCAATAGGGTTAAAGGCATGACCAAGTGTGGGTTTTGTAATCAATGTAAATTTGTACAGGAGGGTAGCCATGTTATAATAAATAATGTAAAATACAGATTAACGGGCAATTTCAGCTGCTCTTCTAGAGCAGTTGTTTACGTGGCAAGCTGTAGGCAATGCCCGGCTTTCTATATAGGAAAGACTGAGAGGGCATTGCACAAAAGGGTGTATGAGCACCTATACGCTATTTCCAAGAATGACATCAACAACGCATTAGCTTGCCACATTATTCAGAATAAGGATCATAATTTCAATTTCGTGGTTTTGAAGCAAATTAAGGCACAAGCAAACTCAGGTCCATGGCAAACGTTATTAGAAAAAGAAGAATTGCTATGGCAACTGAGGACGGCTGCACACACATATCCAGGCCTAAATGAAGCGATATCGCTCACCTGTATCTTAAAACTATTGACCCTTAAGAGATAAGGCTTAACCCTGTAGAGATTGTGATATGTACATAGGGTACAACTGCTCTCATAGCCTTTTGTCTTCTGTTTTTTGCTTCTTGTTTTTTAGTTTATAGAACAATTTTACAATGTAATATAATGTCATTTAGTTCATTATATTTTATTGGACAGGGATTGTAGCTTTTAGTTTGTCTGACACAGCTTGGAGAGCATGTCTACAGAAGCATAGGTTAACGTGCTATTGGTTGTCATAATAATTCTTCTTGACATGTAGTGGAATATTGACATTATTGGTTTTTTGACTTTTTGATTTTTTGATTTTTTGATCTTTAAGTTTAGTTTGTATGTAAATTGGCCAAGGGTGGATTTTAATGATGGGTAATAACAATCACTCACCAACATTTTTATTCGGGCACAATAGTTTGAACTAAACATAAAGAAAATGTAAGAAAACATGATTTACTTGTATTTTAACACACCATGCCCATAAATACATACACAGTTAAGCATGGTCTCATTCACCTACGTGGTAAAAGAGTTAATAGCCTTTTTAGGGTGGTTAAACCATAGTTAGAAGTATAGTATGGGAAATAAGGTATTGACGCTTTAAGTATGGTTTCGCTAACATAACGGAAACCAACTAAGAAACATCGCTACCATCATAGCTATAACAACTAAAACAGCGTGTTTTCATCAAGCCTTAAGAGTGGGTTAAAGTTATAAGTTTTAATGCGCATTGGATAGCACATAAAAACATGTATTAAAATTTGATAAACGAAGAGTTGTGAGTATTGAGTAAATTACTATTTTAAAAGTTATGTTTTTAAACAACAATGATGGAGCAACAAAGTAGGTTGGATCTTAAATAATATGGTCTTAATTGTTTTTAATATATAAATAAATTAGTATGGTATTTTATTTAATTAAAATTATAAACTGCTAATTGATTGATTGGTACCCTATTTAATGGGGAAGCTGTAACAACTGACTGTTTCACTTTTGTCTGAGGAAGGAGAGATACGATTCTCTCCGAAAGTGCTTGTACATAATAAAAGTTCTTACGTTACAGTCTCGAACTATTGTTGCTTTAATTTCACCTGATATCGTATTTGGCAGTGAGTGTATTACTATTTTACTACACGCTTGGCGGAACGTTATTCCTTGGCTTTTTTGTGTTTCGAATGTTAGAACTTATTTTTCTCTCCTCTTGATTTCTAACATCAAGATTATTTGAATGCTATTTGAATACAAGTGTTTTATATTACATGGATGTATATAGTAGTATGAACAGTTTAAAAAAAAAAAAAAAAAAAAAGGTTTATTTTAGTTTATATAATGCTGTTTTACCAAATGTGTAGTCTTGTCTTGCTAGATAATTGAATTGAAAACTGTTAACTTCAGTTAAATATAACTAGTATTAAATTGATAAGGTGATAGCTGACATACTGCTGCTTAGGGTAGGGGGTTAACTTGAGTGGTAAATACTACTCTAAGTTGGAGTTTACAACTCCAGGCTGGATGCAAGGTTTAATCCTTACATTATTTTCACTTGTTCATTGTTATTTGTATATAGTTTTGACATCCACAATATATTTTGTACATTCATTGTCACTACAAACAATATTGAATCCTATACGAAATCCCATAAGAGATTCAATAAATACAGCTATATTTAAAGGTACACCTAAAGGAGGAGATGTAACATTACTTATCTTGTTATTTGTTATTTTGATCATAAGATTCTTAAGTTTTAAAAATGCCAAATGACATCTTTAAAATGAATTTCTTTAAACATTAATGGATTGAATAATCCATGTAAAAGGGCAAGCCTAATAAGATACATTAATTTACATAAGGCCAACTTAGTCTTCCTACAAGAAACCCATCTCTTTAAAAAAGATATTGATAAACTAGCCACAAACAAATATACAGTATTGGTTAGTTCAGAGCACACTCAGAAAAAAGAGGAGTGGCTATTTTATGGAATAAAAGTATGCCCATTCCTAAAACCATTAAGTCTTATCAGGATGACAAAGGAATGTTTTGTATGGTTACAATACAAATTAATGGGAAGACTTACACTTTAATTAATGTATATTGGATACCTGGAATTGGTATTAATACAGTGAAACATCATCTTGATAAGATCATATCATTCTCTATAGGAGATATTATTTTAGCTGGTGACTTTAATTGTATACTACATGAAAGTGATACTACCACTATAGGAAAAGAAGAATTACATCTAATGCAAAACATTTAAATGATTTTGCTAATTCTTATCATTTGAATTATATTAATAATCAGATAGATTCAAAATCATTACCATACACCTTTTTTCTAACAGATACAAAATTTATTCAAAATAGATAGGGTCTTTATTTCTAACCAGATGGTAACAGATTTAATTAATTCCAAAATCATTTCATGTCCTATATCTGATCATAATTCAATTGTTTTTGAATTCATGATAAAAAATACTCATAATGTTCAGATCAAAAGGATACCAGCATACTTAACTCAACTAAAAGACTATAAAGAATATATACTTTCAGAAGTAAAACATTTTTAGACATAAATAACACTCCTGAAGTCTCCATTGTTTATGTTTGGGATGCCTTAAAATCATATCTATATGGACAAAGTATCAGATGGTATAATAATAAAAGGAAATCTTGGGATAAGGAATTGTTAGGTATTCAAAGTAAATTAGACTCTTATAAACATAATAATAAAGAAAATATTATGGACAAGAAAGTTATTGAAGAAATAAACAGACTAAATGAGAAATACAAAGAAATTTTAACTCATAAAGTTAAAATAACTTTAGAGAAATACAAGTTTTTATCTTATTCAATAAGCCCCAAATACTTACATAGACTTAAAAATAAAACAAAAAGGTTGAATAAACAAAACCATATCAAAGAAATCTTTTCTCTAAGGAAAAAGAAGAATGTTTCTAGTTAACCAGAAATACTAGATGAATTTAGAAATCACTTTCACAAAATTAACCATAATAATATTAACATGGGACCTAAAGATAAAATAAAGGAGTTTATAACCACAAATATGAATAAAAAGCTTAATAAACAACAGATTAAACTATTGGACACGAGTATTTCATATACAGAAGTTATTACACAAATAAATAAGCTTAAATCAAACAAAGCACCGGGTAATGATGGTATTATACCAGAGATATATAAAATCCTTTCTAAAAATACATATTCATTAATACATAAGGTTTTTATTTTGGCCCAAACTGAGTTAATAACCCCCCCCCATCTTGGCAATATACATTTATTTCGCCAATTTTAAAACCTAATAAAGATCCAACTAGATGTTCTTCATATCGGCCTATCTCATTACTTAATGTTGATTATAAAATGTTTATGAATATCTTTGCTGATAGATTGAAGACAATCATTCCCGGCATTATAGATATAGATCAGACAGGCTTCATTGTAAATAGAAATACTTTTGATAATATAAGAAGAACTTTAACATTAATAGATTTTGCAAATAGGAAAAAGAAAGATTTAACACTTATTAGTCTTGATATAAGTTCAGCATTTGATTCAGTAAGTTGGGACTATCTGTTTACCTTAATGAAGTGCACAAACTTCTCGAATGCATTTGTAAATCTAGTTGAACATTTATACAAAGGAACATTGGCTTATATTAAGGTAGGAACATATGTTTCACAAAAAATACCCATTCTTAAAGGTACAAAACAAGGATGTCCACTTTCTCCACTATTATTCACTTTAGTAATGGAGCCTTGGGCTAATTTGATCAGAAACTGTACTGACATAGAGGGTTTTGAAATAGATGAAAATACAACATCCAAAATTCAACTTTTTGCAGATGATGTTCTAATTACATCAGCAGGATCTAATTCTTCTATACAGTCTCTATTTGATAACATGATGAATTTTAAAAGTATTTCTGGTTTAATATTCAATGAAGATAAAACTAAAATACTACCTATATATACACAAAAAATATTCTCATTAGTGATTTTACTAAATATGTACCCAATTCAGGTCAGATAACTTATTTAGGTATAATACTATCTAAAGATATTCAATCTATTATATATAATAATTATAATACCTGTTTTCTTAATATACAAATTCTTTTAATACCTGGAATAATATGTTTTTTACTATGGAGGAGAGACTTACAATTATTAAAATGATAATATTCCCCAAGATTTTATACTTAATACAATCAATAATACTTCCACCTACAAAAATAATTATCAAGAAACTGAACACACTAATGTTAAATTTCTTATGGGCACCTAATAGACCTAGGATTGCATTAAAGAAACATACTAATAGCTGGTCTCAAGGGGTATTTCTTTTCCAGACTTTAATTTATATACTATCTCTTCTATTGTAAAAGTTATTACTTTATTAATAGATCAGTCATATGTCACAAAATGGAAAGATTATTGGGAGCTAATTAGTATACACTTCATGAAAATCTCCTTAACACATAAAAATATGATTGTAAATAACTCCATGTTATGGTTACTAAAGGAATTTTGTACTTCACCTATTACACCTAAACATATGGTTTGTTACCCATTAAATATTATTATTAGTTATCGTAACTTTATATTCATGCACCCTAAGTATAGGGAATGGAATTTTATTGTATTTCCTATAATGTATACTCAGGGTATGCTTTTGTCATCTACTTCTGAAGGAACTCATTTAGCTATAATGATCTAAAGTACTGGTATCAGTTGATATCTGATAATCAAGTTAAAAATCTAGATTTCTTAAAACAAGAATTTTATCTAAGAGAAACTTGCTGGTTAGAGGTTCAGACCTTTAGACAACATCTCATTAATAAAATAGATTTAATGTCTATAACTGTTAAAGAATCTATTCCAACACTGATTGATTACTTGATATGAAATTTACAACATTAAGTTTCTGATAAAGGTAAACTTTCATACATACATAAAGTTATCAGACAAGAAACTTTTTACAGTGTAGATTCATACTGGAATTATTTCACTTCTATTAATGGGGACCCACCAAATCAACAAGATAAACAATATATATTGGAATCTGCTTATAGAACTACGTCTTCCATTGTCTGGAGACTTTATACATGGAAATTTTTACATAGATCTTTTTATACACCTTTGATGATGAATAAAATAAATAATAAAGATAATCTATGTAAGAGATGTAATGTAGAAATTAATGCTGACTGGGCTCATATGTTTTATGACTGTATAAAATTGAAAGAATATTGGAAGTCAATTAATGAGTTTTTGGAGGCTCTTTTTACAGATAATTTCATTATTTCTAAATCTCTTATATTATTCAACACACCTGTACCTCAAAGTGTTAAAAAGGTTAAGCTTCCCTTGTTATGGTCTATTCTAGCAGTGGCTAGGAAAATAATAACTAGAAATTGGATTTCAGATACACCTCCTTCGTTCAATGAATTTAAAAATGTTATGAATATAGTGTGCCATATGGAAATAAACACAATTAGGACTAGAACAAATAGAAAAACATCTTATTTTATTGTATGGGATAATTTACAAAATTTGTTAAAAAAATTTTAATTTCAATAGCATGGTATTTTAGTTTAATTAATTGATCTGATTGTAGTGGATGTCTTCGTAAATACTTTAGGTGTTTTGTTGAATATTATAATAATACCTATTTTTAATTACTTGTATAAAATTGTTATGATATTTCTCTTATATGTTAAAACAATAAACCTGTTTTGAAAAAAAAAAGAAAATATTGCTACCTCATTCAACACACACTTAACACAAACCATACTATCACTAGCTAAACAACACAACCCCCCTCCCCTCCAAGCCACACCTTCAACTAGTAATCTCCCCACTGCCTTCTCTTTTTCTCCTGTATCTACCTCCAACATAAAAAAAAACTCTTAACTAAACTTGAGCCCACCAGATTAGCAGCAGACAACCTCCCAAGTGAATACCTACAAATCACAGCTGATGCTCTGGTCTACCCAGTATCCATCTTGATTAACTGATCTCTGTCAGAAAGTTACATTCCCACACTGTGGAAAGTATCACATATAATTCCTCTCCACAAAGATGGACCCTCCACAGAACTAACCAATTACCACCCCATAGCTATTCTCTCTCCACTCTCCAAAATACTAGAGAGATGCATACACTCTCAGGTCTCAGACTACTTCCGTACTAACAACCTCCTTTCCAATACTCAGGATCGTTTCAGACCAAACCATAGCACCACCACTGCCTTACTCTCCTTTACTAACACTATCCTTCAGCATAAAAACAATGGCTATCTCTCCTCTGCTACTTTCCTAGACCTATCTAAAGCATATGACATGGTCCCACACAAACAACTCTGTCCTCAATAACCTATCCTTCTCTCAATCAGTCACCAACTGGTTTCAGAGTTACCTGTCTGACCGCCAACAATCCGTTGTATGGCAGAATGACATATCTCCTCAACTACCTGTCTCCATAGAGGTTCCCCAAGGATCCATCCTTGGACCCCTACTCTTCTCTGTTTTCACCAATAGTCTAGCCTCTGCCACCAAACATGGCACACTCATACAATACGCACATGATTCAACCATCATCTGCTCAGCCCAGTACCTACCCCAAACTGCAAAAAGTCACACAGGAAGCCTTTTCCTCTGTTGAAACTTGGTTATCCGATGCCCAATTAATACTCAATCCAAACAAAACTAAACTACTCATCTTCCAACCCACCAAACATACTCAAAACAACTCTCACTTTAACATCACAGCCAAAGACAACACCACTATATATCTTGACAATAATCCACCACAGCAAGTTCAAGGATGCAGGGACACCAAACAAGAAGATAAATTATTTTATTCCATAACGAAAACCACAGACTGAGCGCTTTCACCAGCCAAGCTGGTATCATCAGAGTCTGTGTAACAATTATTCATTCACACTTAAATACACATCCACACACCCTAACTCACCCAATTAACCATTGATTCCATTACTTCCTTAAAGGAATATTCATTACCATAGTGAACTTAAATCTGTCTAGTTAAAAATAACTACTGTATTAAATTTCATTTGTCTAACAAACATATAAACAATAAACCATAATAACAACCAACATAGTTTAAAAACGTTAATTAAATTAATTAGTTAAATAATTAATTAATTAAAGTTTGTTGACAATGTATGTACTTTATAATATATAATATGTAAAACAAAACTTTTGGCATTTCATATTACACTAGCTCTCTGCTTTAGATGAGGTTTTAAAGAAATGTGGTCATTTAAACCTGGATATCTGGTGGCATTTAATCTCATCTGCCACTCAGATTCCAGAACTGCCACCCTATTACTGATGTCACCAGGCGTGAAAGGCATCACCCTATCTATAATGAAGAACAAAAATCTAATAAAATTACCACACACCCTACTACCCTACTGATAGTTTATTGAATAGTGTAAGTTTTGATGTGGAAAGACTAAATATATGTCTTGAATTTATGAAATTCATTTTGACCAGTAATTATTTGACATTTGAAGGTGAAACTTATCAGCAGATCAAAGGGGTGGCGATGGGGGCCCGTTGCGCCCCGGTGTATGCCAACTTAGTCCTTCTGTCATGGGAGAAATGTCATATTTTGTCTTCAGTTTTTAGGGAACACATTTTAATGTACAATAGGTTCCTGAATGACATTTTAATCCTGTGGAAGGGCAGTGAAAGTGAAGTTATTGATTTCATGGCTTACATTAATCAAACTACGGAATTTTTTAGATTTACATATACATGGAATAAGATGTCCATTAATTATTTGGATATTTCTATTTTTAAGCAGGATGGAAAACTAGTGAGTAACATATTTAGAAAACCTAGTTTTTCCAATTCTATGCTACATTTCAAAAGTTGTCACCCCTTCCATCAAAGGAAAGGGGTGATAAAAGGACAAATGGTCCGACTTTCAAGGTTGGTTAGTAACGATGAATTGTTTAAGAAAGAGATGTATATCTTGATAGGTTTATTTATGGAGAGAGGATATCCATTAAATTTATTATTGAAAATTAAAAAGAAGATATATAGGAAAAGGAACACCATGTACATTCCCATACTTAATGGTATGGATAACATGGTATTAACACAAGGAACAAATAATGAAGGGGCTGGTTTAAAGAAAGATAACCTTACCTTTGTTTTAAGGTTCAATGATATGGCTAATGAATTTTGTGTCAGTATTAGGAACAATTGGGATCATTGTATTAATGCACAAACTAGAGAATTGTTTGGTGGAAGTCCCAACATTGTATTTAGTCGGGGAAACAACATGAAAAATATTTTGGAAAGGGAGGAGAAAAGGTACATTAGATCTAGGATGAGTAAATGTGGCAACTGTAGTAGTTGCAGATTTATAGCTGAAGGTAGTTACATTTGTGTAGTGAGCTATGGACGTACACTAGCATGCCCAGGTCTATGCAACTGTAATACAAAAAATTGTGTTTACATAGCATCATGTGCCACCTGTGATGCATATTATATTGGCATGACCACTCGTAAGTTACGAGATAGAATTTGTGAACATAATAGATGTATAAGAAAAAGGGATGTACACAATGCTTTATATTTGCATAGTAGGGTGTGTGGTAATTTTATTAGATTTTTGTTCTTCATTATAGATAGGGTGATGCCTTTCACACCTGGTGATATCAGTAATAGGGTGGCAGTTCTGGAATCTGAGTGGCAGATGAGATTGAATGCCACCAGATTTCCAGGTTTAAATGACCACATTTCTTTAAAACCTCATCTAAAGCAGAGAGCTAGTGTAATATGAAATGCCAAAAGTTTTGTTTTACATATTATATATTATAAAGTACATACATTGTCAACAAACTTTAATTAATTAATTATTTAACTAATTAATTTAATTAACGTTTTTAAACTATGTTGGTTGTTATTATGGTTTATTGTTTATATGTTTGTTAGACAAATGAAATTTAATACAGTAGTTATTTTTAACTAGACAGATTTAAGTTCACTATGGTAATGAATATTCCTTTAAGGAAGTAATGGAATCAATGGTTAATTGGGTGAGTTAGGGTGTGTGGATGTGTATTTAAGTGTGAATGAATAATTGTTACACAGACTCTGATGATACCAGCTTGGCTGGTGAAAGCGCTCAGTCTGTGGTTTTCGTTATGGAATAAAATAATTTATCTTCTTGTTTGGTGTCCCTGCATCCTTGAACTTGCTGTGGTGGATTATTGTCAAGATTTGAGGTTGTGGATCCTGCTTTTGGTTTCCTTGTTCCGTTTTTTTGTGAACACCACTATATACCCAACTGAGCACACCAAATTGCTAGGAGTGGAAATAGACAATAAACTAAAATTTGACATTCACATATCCATGACCATAAGAAATGTCCACAAAAAACTAGGAGCGGTATACAGTAATAAGTAACTTCTCACCAAAGCAGCAAAAATTTCAATAGCAAATTCCCACCTTATCTCCACCCTACTTTATGCCTCTCCAATATATACCAACCTAAGGCAATGTGATCTAAGCAAGCTAGAGACCTGCTACAACAAAATTGCCAAATTCACCACAGGGGCATCCTACCATAGTCACCACTGTCTCTCACTTGCTGAACTGGGCTGACTTGAACTCCCTCACCTCCTTCAATGGTATCAAATCTCACTCGCCCACAAACTAGTAAACCATCCACTAAATGCCCCATCCCTCCAGAATCTACTCCAACCCTATCACACCATCAGACCACTAAGATTCAGCAATAAGAATCACTTGCAGATTACTAAAGTCAATAACTCTGCTGGTGAAGCACTATTCTCTTGCACCATAACCAAATTATGGAACTCCCTCCATCTCACAATTACCTCCGTACCATCATGCACCCACTTCAAAACTTTACTAAAAGTGCACCTAAAAACATGCTGGCTATGCCCTTGCAACTTCCATTCTAAAATCACCCATCCCATCCAACCACCACCTTTCTTTCCACTCTACTAAATAGCTTGATTATAGCAAGCTCAAATGCTCATAAGCCTAGTACTTATTATACAGCAGGAACTTCTTATTGTAACATTTGTTAATGTCTGTTATGTACTTCACAGATAAAAATTTTAGTTGTCTACTGATGTACTATGTTCTTCATCTGTAAATATGTTGTAAGTAATTGCTATGTTATATTGTTAATCGCTATGTAATCCAATGTAATTAGTGTCTGTTTATTTTAACTGTGGAGCTTTTCTCCTCGGGCCTCCGCTGAAAATGGACCTATGTCCAGTCGGACACTCCCGGTCAACAAATGTAAATAAATAAACAAATAAATAAATAAATGTCACTTAATGTTAGAGATATCTCTGTCTCATACAAGAGGAAATTGATTAGCAAATGTATACTAGATAATAAAGCAAAATAATCTTACAGGAGACAAAAATAAAAGCTAAGGATAGAGATTGCTGTATGAAATTCTGGAAGGGATGGGCATTAGAAGCCTTTGTAAATCAACAAAATGAGGTATAATATCACTGATATATCACTTCACATTGCTCTCAACTGTGCAGATTTTTGCAGAATGTTCAGATTTTTGCCTCATATTTTGGTTCTGTTTCTTATAAAATGTGTGTTTTCCTGGCAAATCATCACTGAAGATTGAAGTAATAAAATAATGACACACATTTGAGTTTCTTACGTTATATCCTCCACAAAATGCATACTAACACATATCATGTTATTCCAGCAACTTTCTAAACTTATAAGCACAATATTTAAAATCTCCTTAATTTTGGGCCTTTGTTCCCACACTACTTTGGGCTTTGTACAGATTTCTTGCTTCAAGATGTTAAGAGATATGCTTCCTTGGTTTGTATAAATGACAAGAACTGATGGATGCTCAGAATAGGGGGAATGGTGATAGCAAAACCTCATTCTTACAGAGTATTGCTATGGAATCTCTATAGCTCCAATGCAGATGATACCACCACCCTACCTTCCAGTTTTATAAAGCCATTTTGAAATTCAGAGATAAGTTAGACATTACCATTATAGGAGGTGACTTCAAAACTGTACTTGACCCATATAGGACAAGTTGCAGTTTTAAAACTTTTCAGGCTAAGATATCCACACTACTAAAGATCTTGATAGTGGAATTGGACCTAGTGAATATTTGAAGAGTAAACAAAACATAGTTAAGTCATACATATATTGAATGGAGAAAAGGTATTGCAAGTAGGAGAGACCTATGGCTGATGCAATGAGAGCTGTTGAAGGAGGTGTTGGAAACTGATATTATCCTAACAGTTGTATCAGTTCACTCTCCCGTAACAATGACACTACAGTTACATACATCTACTCTATGTACTTTCTGATGGAGGTTTTATCCACTTCCTCATAAAATTCTAGGTCATAGAGAAAAAATTAGACAATGGATTTGTAAATATTGGTAGATGGCAGAAACGTATGATTTCTCTACATGAGCAAAATGGGAATTCTTTAAATTAGGTTTAAAACAGCTTTACTATAAAGCTCTGTATAGTTAGAAACAAGCTAAGGAAATTGAAATTAAACATCTAGACATTAAAATTAGACAGAATCTCAATACAACACAAGGATATAATAATAAATTAGATTCTATAAAACTCAACACTAAATAAACCTCACGTACATTAAAATACAGGATAGAAGAGTCAGATATAAAAACTTTTATTGGACAAGTGGCTTTATTTCACTTAAGCTAATTGCTAAAAAGGATGGAGGAAAGGAATACAGTGATATATATTGCAACTTTAAAAGAAGACCAGATCTTAATAGTTACAGATTCCACTCGTAATTAAGTTACTGACACAAGAATATATTGGATAATGAATCACTTCAACTTAACTGTAAGCAAAAGAGATATAAATCTGTTGGCAGAACTTAATGTTAAAAGCTTGAAGCCAGTGATATTACAAATGTGATCAGTCCATATCATTAACTGATATACAGACTGCTGTTGGTTCTCTTACTGTAGGGATGGCCAATTTACTAGATGATTTCACGCCTGATTTTTTTCATTAAATATAAACATGAATTGATGAACCCACTCAAAGCAATGTTTGAAGAGTATGAGATAGCAGGTTGTTTCCCAATAGAGTCATTTATTCCAAAGGTATCATTTTTTTTTTACAAATCTTTAAAAAAATACTGAATGGCTAAAGACCTACATACTCCTTTTTATTAAAAAGCCAAAGTATCTGCAAACATCTTAGCAAACAGATTAGTTACTATTGTCTCAATTTAATATCCAGTTATCGAAATAGCTTATAAAGCACACATCTGGCATCCCTGATCTAATAAGATTATGGATGAATATTAGGCTGGATATTGGAAGCATAAGTCTAAACCAGGTACAATATTGACTGACTTTAAAAAAGCCTTTGATTCTGTAGACTAGAACTTTACTTTGGAAGTACTAAGTTATCTTCACTTCAGCTCCTCACTCATTTCCTTACGTAGATTGCTGTATAACTATCCTATTGTACAAACAATTCTCAACCTGTCAGTCTAAAGAAATGCATGTGGCAAGGAATCCTTTTCACACCTTTGTTTTGTATTTTGGTCATAGAAGTGTATATATATATATATATATATATATATATATATATATATATATATATATATATCATTACTGAATTTAAAACTTAAACAATATAGGATTAATGCCAACCAACTCCTCTGTCAACATGGCTTGCATATAATTGTGGGGTGTGGATCTCTGAGGTGAAAGCTACTATGAAGTCATGTATTATTTAATTATTTAGTCATTCATAGGCCTAGAAATAAATACAACCCCCCCCCCCCAAACAGCTCAATGAGAATACTGCAACTGTCAACAGAAAGAGACTGGAATTTGGCCTCAGAATTTTCCTATTTCAGTATAATTAAGCCATATAATCCAATGAGAATAATGTTATGTTGTCCATAGTTCTGTTTGTAATAAGGTATCCACTCCATCTGTGCAAATCTAAATATGTCAAAAAATTTCCTATCCTAATATTTGCTTTTTTTAGGATAATTCACAACCTTGAATTAGTAGATGAAGCTTTTACCTACCAAAGGTGTAGGAAGACTAGGCTTACCAAATCTATAACAATAAAATGAGTCTGTGATAAAATGTCAATACAGTCATTCTAAGATTAACTGATGCCCGAGCTGTCTTTTCTTAGAAATAAAAGTGCTATGTAACAACTATAGCTACATCCCACAAGATTCAAATATGGTTTGGGGTCCAAGAGAATGGGAATTATTGGTGGAAGGGAAGGTATTTAAATGTAAAGAACAAGAACAAACTGTGAATGGTAGATTATGGAAAATATTATGAAATCAAAGAGATAGTCTAATACAGGATGATTTCTAAAGATGGAGCAACTGGGTTAAAGCTAGGATTATATTCTTAGCTGATTTTCAACAGAAGTGAGTGGTACATATAGTGGGTAATATTCATTCATTCAATATCAATGTGATAAGTTGCAATAGTTTACACATAAATATGTATGTATTGCATAGAGCACTCTAATTTCATTTAAAAATGGATAATTTATATCATGGTTCAGCACTGCTATATAATTACACCTAAAAATGCACCCTCTGCATGTTGTTAAGACTGGGTCTGTACTAATACTAGACAGTTCTAACCAGAAAACAACAGCAGCAGGACATGAAATTTCAACTTTCATTTTTGACTGGTACACCCAGTACTTTGGTCACAACTGCTTCCCTTACACAGTGAATATACAAGACATCAACCACTAATTTTCCAGCTTTCATAGTTGACACAACAATTGGCATTTTTAAAATCTTATTTTTAGCTAGCTAGTAATATATGGAAAATCTCAATTCACTACAGAGAATTATGATTAGATCTCCAATCATAGCTACATCTTATGTGTTCTGAACATGGATGCCACGATTCACCTCTCAAGCTTCTTGAATGAATTTCTTGGCATCCATGTCTCAAACACATAATATGCTCATTATAATCAACAACCCGATCACAGTCCTCTGTGATATATACAGATGTTATCTAAACCACATAAGATGTTTTGAAAGTGCTCATGAAAGTGTTTTTGTTTTCTAGTTCAGGAATGAGGCAAGCATTTCCTAAATAAAAATATGATGAAGGTAATGTGCATATCTTTACCAGTTTTAAATGGTTTGATAAGACATTTTACTATTTTGACTATAGTCATTTTGACATGTTATATTTTAGTTACATTTCAAATGTTTATGCTTTGGTTTTCATCTGCAGAGTTTTTATAGTTGAGTTAAATCATTTTGACTTTATCTTGTGTTGGTCTTCTTATATACTGACATATGTTTTAGAATAAATAAGGACATGTATTTATGTTTTCTTATGTTGTCAAAGTTGTATATAGCGCCTAATAAAAAGTGCAATTTTTTTCTGAAATTTTTCCAGCAGTGGAACTGGCTATTTAGAAATGATTGAGCCACATTTCTACTTAGTTGTCAAATCTACAAGCTATTAAATAAGGACACCAACATGCCAAGGAAACAAAATAAAAAGAGAAAATAGAGTAAAAAAGCAAGCAGTCTAACTACATACTTAGAGACAACCAAGAATATGGCATTACCCTTCATAGACCTCATTTTAAAAGCTCAGCAGAAGAAAAAAAATGTTTCTAGGCTAGGCTCAGCTGTTTGCAGTCTGCTGTCTACAGAAATGAATAAGCAATAAACACTTTTAATTATTTAGAACAAACTAAAAGAACAACTATTTAAGAGCACCAAGTGATTTTACCACCATAAAAATGGTAAGTCCTTGCAGCTTAAGCTTTAGTCACATATTGCTTACAAAGAAATATTTTTAACAAATTACCTCTTGTTGAATGTCTGCCTTATTGGTGCATACTATGAATAATAATATTGCTTGCATTTATAACAGCAAATAACGCACAAATATATTGGCTCTATGTCGATACTTTTTGTTACTTACATCTCTGTGTCTATGTGTAATTTTCTGTTTGTTTTTTGCACTGTGGTTGATAAGAGTCTGCCAACTAATCCATTTACCCAGCAATGTGAACAACACACACACACACACACACACACACACACACACACACACACACACACACACACACACACACACACACACGCACATATACACATATATCTATATCTATCCCCGGGATTCATGAAGCTCGGCGCAAGGACGGCGGTAGGCTTGCGCCAACAGTGCGGCATGAAGATGGCGGAGTAGTGCCAAATGCATATTAATGAAGGTGCACTGCCACCACAGCCACATGCACAGGAAAGGAGCATGAGTGCATAGGGCGTATCGAAGTGGCACATGGAGGCGTGGAAATGGCAGCTGCCGATGTGCAACCTAAAGTGCTTGCATATAACAAGTTGCAAGATAGTAATCACATCTGTCAGTGTCCCTGGATACTGAAACATATGCAAAGCATACAAGAAAGTTCCTGCAAACACAAAGTGAAGAAGCAAACACAAATGCACTGCAGGGAATAACGGGTCCCTATCCCATGAACAAATGACATGGAAGACCATGTGGCTGTAGTCCAACGCCATTTAGATAGATATACCAAGTGGAAGTGAAACACATCATATGTTAGCAAGCCGCCAGTAGGTACATCCAGCCCAATGGTGAGGGTCACCAGCTGACCCATATGTGAGGGAGGGTACACAGCTGGGCAGATGTGTCCATAACAAAATACACAATAAATGTAGATATCTAGCGACCCTATGTCCAAATCATATCCCACAAGGCACGTAATAGTCACATACAAAAGGTATGTCCGTAGTTCACATACCAAATGTGATAGGAAATAGAATAAGCATGTAAACGAAACAGAAGGAGCATATAAACAGCTACAACAATAAGGAAACATGTAGGCCGAAAGGAACAGTATTATCCATATTGTCGGCAGTGGGGACGTGTTGTCTAGTACAGTCAGATATGTGTATGGAATATATCCCATCCTGGACATAGGAAAAGGTGGCATCCTACCAATGAGTAGAACAGGCTGCCAAAATCTGGAAATCAGAGGTACAAGCTGAACTTGTCAGGATGTGTCACAGTTGAATGGGTAGTACCCGGGTATACCAACCATGTAATGAAAGTTAAGTATGGGCGTCTACCTATGTGCGTGAGGCATAGCATGTGGAAAGCAAACATGGCAGGGTAGTCCACACAACCATAAAGGTACCTGACACATGTAGGGAATTCAATGTGTTACTCTGGCCATGTCATGGGCCAACAACCAAAGCAGTGATTTATGGGGTGTGAGAAATCTGTGTGTGTGGGGGGATGGGTAATGGTACAATCCTCCAAGGCAATACTGTGTCATATGCAGAATAGGTGAACTGGAGATGTATGAGGGAGTAGCAGGTGATGCTGAAAGAAACACAAACACATGTATAAACAGCTGCAATACAACCAGACAGGCCATACTGTAGAACACAATCCCACAAACATATGAATATTGAAATGTGCGATACAAATCGATAAACATGTCACTGGCACATACCCACAGATTGGTCCTGATGGAACTGGCCATAACAAATCCAACACACCTGGATGCATAATGGACTACCCAGCATCCCCTCCACATCAGACAACCTGCTGCCGTACCTGAACGTCCACCAAATTCAGCCATACTTGGCCTACTGGTTTTGTGCAGCCACAGCTACACATAGTGACCACTACACATATGTGGTAGGTAGTGTCACCCTAGGCATTTGCAGGATTGCACACTATGTATCCCTGGCATGTAAAACCCCCAGCATGTTTTCATATAGCCAAAAAGATGTTCGTTATTTCCTTGTGGATCGGTCCAATTTTTGGATATCCCTATGGGATATGTAACCTGTGTAAACATTAGAATGGAAGACATGAAGTCCAGTAGATATCTGGACACAAGTTGGAATGTGCATTAGCGGTGCACGACACTGTCCAGCCCTAAGTGGTCATGCATAACCTACCACCCAGAATCAAACACCTGCCCGTGATGCACGTGTCCCAACACGAAAAAGCGGGAGAATATATTGCACACATTCGCATAGTGGCACATGGTATAAGGGTGATGAAGGTACTGACGTAAACAGGATACCCCTGATCCACTGTGTGAGGGACAAGTAATGTGTGTGTAGGTGTGACCTGACCAACAATGGTACAATGCCAAATGTCATGTGACCGTAGGGAATAACTATGCACCATACTGCATGTAACAGTTGCCTAAAGCGGTCATGTCAGGATAGAATAAATGTAAGTCATACAAGAAACAGGCAAACAACAAAAGTGCCAAAGGTAGAAGGCTTACAGCTAGGAAACAAATGACTGTTCTAAACCTGCAGTGACCATGGCTATGTGTCGGCCCAAATAATCTGGTGTCCGCAGTAGGGTTGTCATCTGTACCACTTTGCGAGGGATAGTACATCGTTGGACAGTTGTGTCCTGACAAAAGACATTTCAAATGGCAAATGTCCTGGTATTGTAGGACATAATTATGTCCCATATGTTATGTAAAAGTAGCAGAAAAGAATTATTGCAGTATCTACAATACCTAAATGTTACAAAAATCAGAATAAGCAAATAAACCACTACAACAATAGACTTTTATGTCGGCAAATAAGTAAAGTTCTATCCGTTGTACTGACCATGGGTATGTGTCGGCATGTAAAACCAGGTGTGTTCTGAAAATGTCCCATCTTGGCCATGTGAAAAGGTGCCAACCCTAGTCCTGGAATACAGCACAACCTGTACATATGCCAATGTCAACGATACCAATGGTCAGAGCATTCGCACAATAACTGGCCAGACCCTTAAACTCACAAATCCAGTGCCCTTTGGGGGAAAGGTGTTGAATGAGAATGACTACTCATAACAATGAAGAGTACAGATGCATTTAACTGCAGACAATTAGTAGTATTATGAATCTGTCAACAGGTTCCAAGTTAATAGTACTAATATGGTAGAAATGTCCGTGAATGTCCCTGAGTTGTCATATCCTTGTCCTTGTAGACATGAGTCCGAGTATCAGAGAGGTCCATACACAGAAGTATACCAACCAACTGTCCCAGCTGTTGACTAGACTATTGCATACCTGTAGTGAATTTATAACAGATGTCCAGAATAATATTCATTGAATGCATAAATGAATGAAATAGTCAAATAGGAAGGGAAACCACCGCCCCCAACCTGCATTATGTAGTGGAACCACTCCCCACCCTAAATTATGTAGCACTGACCCAATAATGTGGTCGTAGATGCCCAAACACCTGCGTCTGTAAACACAGATAGACTGTGAAACTATGGACTAACTCTGGCCATGTGCTATGTCTGATTTTTGAACAGTGCCAGGGCAGTGCTAGCCACCAGTCGGCTGAGCCTAAACCCCGACCAGCACATGAAAACCCTGGCAATCTAACACGTGTATGTGCGAGGACTATAAGCGCAGGGGTTATGAATATCCTTGGAGTGAGTAGACTCACAGCAAGGATCCAGAGTAGTAGGAATCAGGGAATGTCCAAATTGTAGTACTGCAGTTTTCCCAGCAGATGAATGGATGCCTGCTGTGTAAGGGAAGTGGTGAGGCATATGTCAGAGTAGCTATGAACCATGGGTATACATATAAATGAGCCTGAACACCAATAGTGTAGCTGTTACAGCATCCGCCCAACGTAAAGGCATTCCCGGTGCAAGTACGACTATAGCACATATTAACTGTGTAATGAATGCCTCTGTGCTGTAAAGCCAACAGTTATACATGTAAAGGTGACCGCGTTCACATGGGTCCGTTAACCGGATTCCATCAAAGTGGTACTGTCATAAGGAATAAGGCACGTGTAATCCTAAAGACATGCCTGTAAACATATGTAAGTCAGAATACGTAGATACAAGTGGGCCTGCACGGGTGTATGCAGCTATTAGCATAGCAAATGTATGTTGTCTTCTGCAGCTGTAACTGTCATATATATATATATATATACTTATATAGATGTGTGTATAGAGAAATATCCACAGACATAACAGAAATATGCAATTATATAGCTACCTATCTATCTCTCTCTCTCTATATATATATATATATATATATATATATATATATATATATATATATATCTATATATATATATATATATATATATATATATATATATATATATATATATATATATATATATATATATATATATAGGAACACTGAAAGATGAAAGCAAACCTAAGGATTGTGAAAGGAATCCAGAGCAAGTTAGGAATTATGAAGTGCTCGCAGCGTATGTCACATAAAGCTGCACAAGTGTGGGTAGAGCACCACTCTCCACACCAGAGGCAGGGCTATACCAGTGGCCATATCATCGTTGAAGTGCTACTCAACATTATAAACAGACGGAATGTAGGACATGTTGCGACCACCTATAGTTGTAACACACAAATTGTTCATAATGCATAACACCAGCAAAGGCACGTATGTGCAAATATTAATGGATGGTGATTGATTGGCCTTATATTTGTGGTATTAATTTAGACTTCTTCATTCATCTGTTATTTATCTAATTTTGATGGCCAGCAATTCCTTTTTGGGACTGCCTAGAGTGTTCCGTGATACTTCTATGGACATTACACAAAGATCTATGGATAATTTTTTGTTGACTACAAATGGATCAAATGGCTCGTCTTCCGCACCAGTGGTAATGGGAAGAGAGGAAAGTCAGAATTCGGCAGAAGGTATTACCACTGTTCTCAGTAAATGGGAAAAGGAGAGAAAAATATGGCAACAGAATCCCTTTGCCAAAATCGGTAAAAAAACTGAAACCGCAGTTATACCAGAAGTAAGAGATATGTATGCTAATTTGGAAAAGCTGTTATTCAAAGAGACTTCAGTGTTATTTAACTTACAAAGTTTACAGAGATATGAAGAACTGGAAATTATGCCACGGGGATTGAGAACTGTGAAAAATCCTTCAACCCCTTTTGATTTATCAATAGTGGAAGATAAGTTATTCTATGAGAGGTGGATTGCTGCGGCTCATAGATGCAGCTTAGAATGGGTACATATTTTGGTTGAAAGAGACATGCTCAAAAAACAAAAACTTAGATAGGAAATTAAGGGAATATGTAAGGATATCACCAATAAAGTATCCCATGATGAGCTACAACAATTTCTTATCAAGACAAATAAACAATTGCTAGGGTTTGAGAAAGAACTTATTGATAGAAAAAAGACTAAATTGTTTTGTGACGTATGTGATTACGATAACAAGCGAGCCTTTTTAGTGGCAACCAATCCTAAGGTGAAACGACAACAGGTCCAATTTGAGCAGAGGAAGCAGAATTCGAATAAGGGAGGTCATGCATTTACATCAGGTGAAAGCGGTACATCAGTTACAGAAGGTGAGACAGATGGCGAAGACTTTCCAGGTCTACCAAAAGCGAATAACAGTAATTATTTGAATACTTTTCGAGGGGCCCAGGCAGGTAAAAAACGCAATTGGAATGGACAGGGGTATTATAAAGAACATAACACATATCAACGGACATTTAAACGGGGTAAATGGGACTGAATTATGTAGTGCTAGTTCTACGAACTGTAAGTATATGGTTAACCTATCAGGATATGAACTATCAGATTGTGATTTGACTCTTCTTGAGAAGGGTTTGAAGTTTGTACCTACTGCCTTCCTAGATTGTATGAGCTAAAAGGGGATGTGTTTTGTTTTACTCATAAACTAAATTTGTTAGATTATTTTAGAACAAACACTAATGACGTTGTATATGAAATGGATTTGAACGATGACTCTATTAGTACTGATGATAGTTTTTATTCATGTTGTTCCAATATAATGGTAAATGCTTATTGTAAATTAAATACTGAGGGCAGTTTAGTAAAAAGGAATTTTATGCCCCCACAGAAAAATGAAGGCATTAGAAATTTCAATACATTACTTGGATATAATATGAAAAAGGAATTTTTTGAATGTATAAAACATAAAAAGAATGTGCTATACAATATAAATAAGAAGGAATGGAAATGTCTGAATAAATTAAGTCAGAGGCTGAATTGGTATTTAAACCAGGCGATAAGGGCGGTAAATTAGTTGTTTTAAATTACATACAGTATTTAAAGATATGTTACACACATTTAGATGATGAAAATGTATATAAAAAAATTAATATAATAAAATATGAGAGAGCACAAAAAGAGTACAATGATTTAATAAACAAAGGTTATAGGTTACATAATTTTTCACAAAAGGATGTACAGGAAAAGTTTGTTATTCAGAATTTTCATATGCCATGTTTTTGTTGCTTGCCAAAGATTCATAAAAGTATGATAGATCCACCTGTATGTCCTATAGTTTCTGCAAGTGGCAGTTTTATGCATAATTTAGCATATTTTATACATGAATTTTTGTTACTTACGGTAAAAAAATTGCCATCTTATATTAAGGACGTGTTTGAATTGTTGGATAACATTGGCAATATAAAATGGGAAAAAGATATGTATTTTGTTGTGATAGATGTAGTTAGTCTTTATACCATTAGTATAAAGACTCAGATGGTATACAAGCTATTAAATATTTTTTAGGTGAAAATCCATTAACAGAATATATAATTAATTTAATTACGGTTTGCTTAAAGAATAATATATTCGAATTTAATGGAAATCTGTATAGGCAAATTCAAGGAACAGCTATGGGGGCACCTTTTGCCCCCTATTTATGCTAATATATTTATGGGACATTTTGAGAATGTATATATATATATATATATATATATATATATATATATATATATATATATATATATATATATATATATATATGTGTGTGTGTGTGTATACTAATCAGTTTTTCATTAAATATGTTTATAAATATTTTTGTTACATTGATGATTTGATTTTTATTTGTAAGGGAGGACAAGAAAATATTAATTAATTTATAGATGTTATACAACAAAATAATGTAGGTGTGAAATTTGATGGCTTGCAATGGGGCACAGAGGTACATTATTTGAATGTAGTTTTGAAGGGACAAGTTGGTAGTTATATTAATACTAGCATACATAGAAAATTTAAAGATGCAAATTTTATTTTACATGGTGATAGTTACCATTCCCCCTATACTATAAAATCTATACCTTATACTGAATTTGTTAGAATTAAAAGGTTATGTAATGATTCAGACATCAGACAAAGGGAATTATATGAAAGTTATAATAAATTTTATTTGAGAGGTTATTCTGAAGTTGATTTGAAGCATAGTTTAAATAAAGCATTAATAGTAGAATTGTCTATTATAATGGTGAAAATAAAAATAGAAATAAGGATAGGGAATGTATGTACTTTACTTTCACTTATTCTGTTTTGTCTGATAAAGTTGTGCAACAAGTTAAATATAGTTGGAGAATAGTTAAAAGGGAAGTTGATTTTTTGGAAGGCAAAAAATTATGTTTCTCCTATAGAAGAGGGAGAAGCATAAAGGACTTTATTGTTCACAATAAATGTAAGATGCCAAATATAACTATTACAAAGTTAATCAAGGAACAGGGTACATTTGCCTGTGGAAAATGTATTATATGTAAATATATAAGCAGAGAATTCACTAATATTAATGGTATTAATTTTCAGACTAAAGGGATCTTTAATTGTAGAATGGAAAAGGTTATATATGGACTAAAATGTCTGTGTAATAAATTTTATGTAGGAGAAACTAAGAGACAGTTTTCTTGTAGAGTAAAGGAGCATGTTAGGGATATCAAAAATAATAAGCAGACTAGTCCTATAGCAATACATTTTAATGAATATCATAATGGGAACCCTGAGGGGCTACAAGTGACAGTGTTAGATAATATTAAAAGTAATATATTTATGAATGAACAACAAATAAAATATATATTAAGAAAAAAGGAGGCTTTTATTATTTTAAAATTTAATACAATGAGCCCTATAGGACTTAATCAAGAATGTGTATGGGAAAGTTTTGTTTAGTAAAGTATTTTAGGCTTTTATTATGAAATGTGGTATTTAATTAATTTATTTAATTGATTAATTGGATGAATGTATGTGTGGTACTATATAAGTAAGTTACTTTGATTAATTATGGTTTACTCTGTTAAAGGCAAGTGTTGCTGAGGCGCTAGAGAGAATATTTTGATGTGCACAAGTTTTTTCTTTTTAATAAATTCTACTATACTACTTTGGAATTGGCCTTATATTTGTGGTATTAATTTGGACTTCTTCATTCATCTGTTGTTTATCTAATTAATGGATGTTGAGCCTGTGAATACACGAGGTGGTACAAAATGTGTGTAGGGCCCCAACGCTCATGAGAGGGCAATGTGTAAAGGTGTGTCATGGCTGCGATATCAGGTGAATAATGTTTGTTATGCGGGGAAACTCAACACGGGTGTGCAGGAGAAACCATGGATATGCGAGTATGTACACAGGAGTGAAAGGGTATGTTGTGCCGGGTGCAATGGAGCGGCCTGTGGAGGTCAGCTAATAAGTTTACCACTGTTTCAAATGCTCAAAGTGGGACATTTTCTGCAGAAATGTCAGATTTGCAGGACAAAACATACCCATGACCAGTACAAATGATAGAACTTCACCTATCTGCCAAAATAAAAGCTTATTCGTGTAGCATTTGAGTTGCTTATGCTATTTCATATAACATGTAGGTGTTTCAGAGAAGAAATAATTGTTTTATGAAACTAGGAAAGAAAAGGTAGGAAATATTTTCGTACAATAATCTCAGGACACCTGCCATTTTGTCAATTTTTCGCAGGACACAACTTCCCAAAGTGGGACTGTACCTCACAAAGTGGGACGGATGGTAACCCTAGCTAGTTCGTAGTTGCGATTCCCAGATAGAGCATCATTTGCGTGGAGACATGCGTGAATGGGCGTATCCTTGTCGGACGTTGTGCGTCAGGTCTCACAGCATGGCACATAAAACCTATACGCCACCCATGAGCGGAACGGAGTTCTGCTGTGTCAACCCCAAACTGGGAAAAGCAGAAAGATACAACTACATGAAGACAACAATTTGTCAATGTACAGTCACAGTAACACATACACACATCCTATCAACAGTAATAATATGAATGTGTAGAGAAACAAACACAGTAGCAGGAATAATAGGCTGCGCATACGAGGAATAGGTCGAATTACACTATCAGAACCCAGCTAGCAGCGACACCCCAGACATGAAAAACCTGCGACATCTGTCCGCTGCATAACGTGCAATATACTGAGCACAAGTTCACCGGAGTGAAGTGCCAGTGTCAGAATAACTAAGGCAATAGTATGCTTTTGAAGCAGGGATAAAACCAATACGCATGTGTAGGTGTCCATGTCCAGGAAATGTATAGGTTAATGGACACACATACATATATATAGATAAAAAAAGTATATATACACATAGCTATAATAATTTACATGCATATTTATATCCATATGGACATATATATATATATATATATATATTATATACACACACACACACACACACACACACACACACACAAGAATATACTACGGATCTAGATAGATAGATATATATACACAAACAACAGGTAGTGATATATACACATACACACAAAACAAACTATATGTCAGTGTAGATATACACATTCGCATAAATAGGTTACTTCACAGCAATTAGGGGTAACATATTTACAGCCCGGGCATTTGTGACCGGGAGGTCCAATAAAGAAATGGTTTACCGCCCACATTGCCCAGCTAAGCCGGACAGACATACAGACAGGCAATACAGATCAATACACTGCTGCTGTCCAAACACCGGTAGGAAAGGACCAGTGGGAGAGATCTGCAAGGTCTACACTTTAAACATGGATAATGTTGTCCCTTGCGGGACCTCAAAAAGTAAAGTATGAAAGAATCTGGCAACACTAATATGAGCAGGATGTAGGTGTACATAAAACAGTAGGTTGTGCCAGTGTGATAATACATGGGTTGACGAAACGTACAACGTGTGACCCGAGATGGGGAGAGTGGGCAATGTGTAGGGGTGTGCTCATACCCCAGCTGTGCTCACAGTAAGTATTTGTCACAACTGCTGTAGAGGGGTGCCAGGTAGGTGGACCATGGGTAAGCATTAATGGGCTTAAGTGTGCAGGTGCTGGTTGGCAGAGATGTAGTAGGCCCACCCAGTGGAAGTCATTAATATTCCTATGTGGGCATAGCATATGCCTACACCTCCCAAACCTGAAGAGCACATCTACCGGATAGTTTGTAAACCATCGGGGAATACAGAGAGACCTACAGAGTGCCCTGTACCCGAGTAGCATGGACGTCCATAGTTATGTATCAGAATGTACCAAAGTCCAAAGAAACACTGCCAGAACTACTGATATTAGGTGAACAGGTGGCAGAATATAGGTAATGACAGATGACAACATGTATGAGTCATAAGCAGCATGTACCTTGACAAACGTGAATGAATACATATGTCCTGTGACTGTGAATGTGTCTGGTTAATAGAACCAATCATCTAAATGTGTCCTGCAGGGTGTTATGCATTGTTCCTGATACGGTGTTCAGTCACACCCATTGGTATGTGAGTTCTGCTACTGACGAAAACCGCATAAGCTGCTGACCACTTCAGGTAGATAATAGCATAATAGAAGAGGTTAAACACCCGTACGCCTGCGAGGGACACACCCGTCTGGGCAGTTGTGTCCTGCAAAATGACAGTTATGGCATATGGCCTGTGCATACCTCTCAACTGTCCCCGAATTTCACGGACATCCCTGATTTCGACCCAAATTTCAACTCTGTCTCTCTTAATCCCTCCTAAAACTAGTGACTTTTGGAGGAAAGGTGGTGAATTACACTTAATGACAACTGACAATAATTAAGAGTTACAATTTTACTTCAGAAAATGTGTGTTAATTCATATGCACTGATTCTGTAAATGTATCAGGTTAATAGCACTAATATTTTAAAGTTGTCCCTGATTGTCCCTGTTTTTCCCTGACTTGTCCCTGATGCTGTTGAAATTTGTCCCCAATTGGTTGAGAGGTCTGGGCCTGTGAGTTCTGGAATGGATGCTATATAGTGTGTGTAGTGGTGTCAGACATCACTTTGTTGCATCAGTAACAGCTACATGTAATAGGAAACAGAATTATCAATTATAATGCTACATGAATAACCTTAACGTATGCAAACCTTGGAGGTCGTCTGTGTACTACTGGCTGTGGCTCAGACCTCTCAACCAATTGAGGACAAATTGCAACAGAATCACGGATAAGTCAAGAAAACACAAGGACAATCAGGGACACATTTAAAATATTAGAGCTATTAACTGGAAACATTGACAGAATGAGAGCATATGAATTAATACACATTTTTCTGAAGAAAAAGAAGTTTGTAACTCTTACTTATTGTCATTATTCATTAAGTGTGATTCACCACCTTTCCTCCAAATGTCACTAGTTTTAGGAGGGATTAAGAGGGACAGAGTGAAAATATGATTCAAAATCAGGGACAGTTGAGAGGTATGCTGTGGGTATGTGTTGCCTCGACACATGTGATAGCTCTACATATAGGGTCAATAGGTCCGCCACCAGTCTGAACGGCCAAAGTAGAACCTGGTCTGTAGAACTGTCAGATGTATAAGGGCAGAACATACATACAGCCATGCATAGTACATATCGGAGCAAATCAAGGCATAGTCTAGCAGCAGTATAGTTGCTTATGCTACTAAATATGACATATCGACGTGTCAGGTATACAAGCCCTGTAACAAGCAACCAGCACAGACACCTACAACATGTGAAGGTCCCCTAATCAGGACAGTTGCAATGGCTAGAGTATTGTCCATACCACCCAACTGTCCCTGAATGTCAGGTACGTCCCTGCGTTCGACAGAAAGCCTAACTGTGTCCCTATTAATCCATCCTAAATGTAGCGCCTGTTGAAGAAAAGGTGGTGAATTACACTCACTGACTAATGAAAATAAGTAGGAGTTATAAACAACTGTTACATCACAATATGTGTATTATGTCATATGCTCTGATTCTGTCAATGTGTCAAGTTAATAGCACTACATTTGTAAATGTGTCCCTGCTTTTCATTACCTGTCCCTGAGTCTGCAGAAATGTGTCCCCGATTGGTGGAGAGTTCTGGTATTGTCACATGTGATGTGTGATGAGGGACTGTCCCTTGCAAAGTGGGAAAGGTGTCACTCCTACAGTCTTCCGTTGTGCAATCTGAAAGGTGGTCAACATGCAGTTGTTATGCGGTAGCATGGCTCGGCAGACCGCTGTGTTAACAAACTCAAGTCACATGTCAGCATTGCAGAGTATCGGTTCCCATGTATCTGGCAGATGGGAGCAGATTGTATGAGGAACATGCATATAATATGATTACGTCACTGGACAGGCCGCCGAGTCTGTACAGTCAAATGGCTGCCATCGCAAAATGGTTACACATACCCAATACTGTAGTCATGTAGTCTGATGTAATACGCATCACAAGGGATTGCACACACCCAGCGTGAGTGACAAATGTAAGCGGACATGTCGCAGAGCGAGCGGCTGTAAGCATGTTTGTCTACCAGTATGCCAGTAGTGCCCTATCAAAGAAATGTGCAGTATAAACGTGTATAAGGTGCTGTGACCAGAGGTCAGCAGTGCTTAACACTGTGCAAACCCACACACAACAGCTCCCACCTGCTGGACTGTGCCTTAGCCGGTTTGTATTCAAAGGCGTCGGCATGTCCGCAAACAAATAACCGCCCTATACACTTGATGGTAGACGTACCCTGCACACATAGCTCATGTGACTGAACAATAGACCATGGCAGATGTACAGACAATAGACCGCAAACACCATACAGTGCAGACATCCAACAGTATAGCAATGTACTGGCAGATATGTCCGGACCACTGGTGTGTGTATGCTTGGCCATCCTGTGTATCAGTGTGTGAGCATGCCCAGTATTACTGTTGCGCATGTTGTAGACTGACAATACCGTCATGTGTGTGAGCATGCAAAGTATGGTCAACTGTATTGCATGTGTCACATGTCCAGATAGTTAGTACTGTGTTGCTGACCCCTCTGTTCTACACAGACAGGTGACATGCTGTGTCTGCAGGGTAGCTAATGGTCCTGTGGCACTGACAGTTGCTACATGTCTGTATAGCGTGGGAGGACATGCAACCACAGTCCTACACAGCACCGTGGGTGGTGCACATGACTCACATGTGTAGGTGTGATGGTGGGCACAGCCAACAGTTGTACACATCTGCCTCTACTGTACAGGTCTGCCAGGTACTCCATGTCAGTGTGTGGACCTACCTAAATTGCTGGTTGGAAGGATACCAGGGTACGTCAGTTCCCAGCATTAATTACCAGCACAGTGGTGTTGGACATCCTATTACACATCCTACATCAAACAGCCTGGCCTGCTGTCATCTGTGTGTGTCATACGGGGTTGAGGTCTGTCAGTGAGCATATCCATAGGCCATCGTATATAATTTGTCTTTATTGGTCCACATCTGTCCAGCTGCATGGGACGTGTGTGGGCTGTACGGACACACATGATGGTCAGCCCATAATCTGCAGTGGGTAGGACACCCTGTGTACTACAGGCTACCATTGTGAACCCCGTATGTGTTACAGAGGTCATGGTGCCACTATGGATGTGTACTGTCTGCTGCCCTAAAATTTGGCCACCACAGTCACTTGTATGCTCACATAAATACCAGAGCAATGGGTAAGTGCACATTGTAATACAACTGCCACTTGTTAGGTCAATAGACATACCCAGGTTGTGTTATGGATGCACACAGTGCACCTCCCTTACATGGCCGAGCACAGGTACTGTCATGTCTGGCATCCATGGTACTGTGTGCGGGTCAGAGAGGGGAAATCCGTGAGTGCCTACTGTGTCAGTGCATATGCCGTGTGTTGCCTCTATGCCAAGGTCAGGTCATACTGTGCACGGGCTGTCGCTGACTGTGCTCTACACAGGTAGTTCCTTCACCAAGTCACACTGTGCCTGTACAGGCCTTGGCAGTGGTGTTGGGCTGTGTGGCTCTGCCCCATGCCGTTTGTGCTGCAACTGTTACTGCAGGCTAGCACTGTGTAGCATAGCAAATAACATAACAACATGTATGCATATAATTTGTAAATACTGCAGAGCCCCTACAGATGTGTCTGGATACCAGAACTGTGAACCGAGCATCCCAAACACACGCACATGTATATGTCTTGCCTGTGCATCCGCCTCAGTATGGTGTGAGTGTTCAAGTGTGTGTGCATTGCTGTTGGGTGTTATAAGCCACTACACCAGTGTTTACCTAGCATCCACCACTGGTAGACTATAGGGGATGTCCACATAGGCATTGGTGTGCTACTGCTGTGTCAGACGCCATATATCGGACACATCACAGCTTCCAGGGCAGACAGTACACACATTCAGTGTCATGCCCTAGCCATCGCATAGGGCCTAGCTGTTGGAGGGTATGCCCCTGCACTGACTGTAGGCCCTACCCTGCTCCCCAGGTGGTGCTACGTGTGCAGGCTATAGCACCCAGTACCCCAGGGTACTCATCCATGTGGTGGAACAGATTCATATTGCAGGTCCACTAATCACGTATGTGGAGGACCTGTACGTGCTCACTAGCATGTGTTGACATGGCATCTGTGAAGTGGTGCAATACTCTGGATGCAGATGCCTGTGAGATACCTATGATATCCCCAGTTGTGCTGTGTGAGGTACCTGTGGCTAGTACACCTAGGACAACACATCCCATGGTATCCACTGTGATGCGTTCCCCTCGGCCTGTGTGATGTGTTAGGCACAGGTCATCAAGCTGCTGTAGGAGGTCTCTGTCCACCCCATAGTGCTCTAACATCCCCAGCCCATGTAGACCCTGGTAAGTCACCCTCGGTCAATAAAGTCGTATGTCACCCCAGTAAGTGTTGTTCGGCAGCATACGTATCCACACTGCCCCAGCCCCCTGCACATGTTGGTGTATGTTGGCTGCTGCAGCCCATGTCATTTGGTTGGACTGTGTCGTGAAATGTCTCTGCAGGTATACACCGGTGGTGTAGAGTGTGGATGACATATGTGTGTATGCTTCTTGCTCGCATTAGTGTACTGTTCATGTGCGGGCTGGCCATGTCATCAGCTGATTGTGCTGATCAACACCTGTGTGCGCAGCCTGGACACCCTGACTACCCCACCACTGCTGTCATCCCTCCCAACATCACCAGGCAGGTATAGACACACCCCTAGCTGAGGTTTGCTAGGGCAGAAGCACTCCCGAGGCACAGTACTGCAATGTACATACAGTATACCTGACCCCTCCCCCATGCTATCATCTATATGCGAGACCTGCACCTGGCTGACTGCACACATGCACTCCAGAGACCAGCAGCACACCCTGGTGATAAATGTGATACACCGTAGTCAACCTCATCTGCATAGTATAGTCATCTAATGAATAGTTATATGACCCATACCGAACCTCCAACATATTAACCACTGCTCAGTGTCACTCAGATCCACATACAACTGGGAACAGGTGCCCTACCATCACCATATTCGATGGCCCATGGTCTTCCCAGCAACAAACTTATCGGTGTCTACACGACTACAACCCATGGCCCTGAACACCACAGACGATGTGCATTAACACCACGCCATGGCAGATATACATAGATCCCAGGTTATCACGTGCAGATCATCCGGCACAAATAGTCAATAGCGCTGAATTCCCCAGACATATGTTCACATCTATGTCCACCTCTACATCTACATATATCACATATATTATTTGTTGACATATATACATGGACATATATATATATAGATATATATATATATATATATATATATATATATATATATATATATATATGCATACACTCATATACATGTACACATATGTAGATATGGTATTTATGTCACAACAGCGAACCACATGACAGCAATGTATTAGACAGGAATGGAAAGGTAACCACATGTGCCACCTGCATCATGTAGTGTTGTTAATATCAAGGCACATGTGTTATGTTGCGTCACACGGGTCAGACCATAGCAAGGGTAAGGGTAGGGCTGCTGACAGTTACTCAGCAGACCTATTGGTGACTGTATGTGTTGACAACCCAGTGTCTTGGCAGAATCGATGGGCTGTGGACATTAAATAGGTCAGCAACAAAACAAACTGGACACATTCTGCAGCTAGCCACCCACAGATACCAACACATATAGTATAACTGCCAAACACACACCTTCCATGCCCTGGAATCGAGCATCTACCTGTCTAGTCTGCCACACTACAGCATTATGCAGTAACAGAATGCGCTACCAAGTTCAGGCATCACTGCACTCCCACAGGCATACTTCTAGGTGGATGACATCATCCGCAAAGGCAAAGACGCCGATAGGGAATGTATGTGCTGTGAGCCATCTAAAAGCATTATGCTGCCCCCAGACAGCTGGAAACACACACACACACACAGGCACACACCTGCCAGGGCTGGGAGTCGAACACACACCTGACTACCTTAGCACACTACAGCAATACGCAGTTACAGAACGCGCTACCGAGATTACTGAACACAGTACTCCCAGAGGCATACTTCAAGGTGGGTGACATCATCCGCAAAGGCAAAGACGCCGATAGGGAATGTATGTGCTGTGAGCCATCTAAAAGCATTACTCTGTTCCTAGGCAGCTGGAAACACACACACACAGGCACACACCTGCCAGGGCTGGGAGTTGAACATACACCTAACTACCTTATCACACTACAGCAATACGCAGTTACAGAACGCACTACCGAGAATACTGAACACAGCACTCCCAGAGGCATACTTCTAGGTGGGTGACATCATCCGCAAAGACGAAGACGCTGATAGGGAATGTATGTGCTGTGAGCCATCTAAAAGCATTACTCTGTCCCTAGGCAGCTGGAAACACACACACACACACACACACACACACACACACACTTGGCAGGGCTGGGAGTCGAACATACACCTAACTATCGTATCACACTACAGCATTTCACAGTTACAGAACGTGCTACTGAGATTACTAAACACATCACTCCCAGAGGCATACTTCTAGGTGGGTGACATCATCTGCAAAGGCAAAGACGCCGATAGGGAATGTATGTGCTGTGAGCCATCTAAAAGCATTACTCTGTCCCTAGGCAGCTGGAAACACATACACACACAGAGGCACACACTTGGCAGGGCAGGGAGTCGAACATACACCTAACTATCTTATCACACTACAGCATTATGCAGTTACAGAACGCGCTACCGGGATTACTGAACACAGTACTCCCAGAGGCATACTTCTAGGTGGGTGACATCATCCGCAAAGGCAAAGACACCGATAGGGAATGTATGTGGTGTGAGGCATGTAAAAGCGTTACTGTGACCCCAGGCAGCTGGAAACACACACACACACACACACACACACACACACACACACGCACACACTTGGCAAGGCTGGGAGTCGAACATACACCTAACTACCTTATCACGCTACAGCATTACGCAGTTACATAATGAGCTACCGAGATTACTGAACACAGCACTCCCAGAGGCATACTTCTAGGTGGGTGGCATCATCCGCAAAGGCAAAGATGCCGATAGGGAATGTATGTGGTGTGAGGCATGTAAAAGCATTACTGTGACCCCAGGCAGCTGGAAACACACACACTCAGGCACACACTTGGCAGGGCTGGGAGTCGAACATACACCAAACTGCCTTATCACACTACAGCATTACAAAGTTACAGAACGCGCTACCGAGATTTCTGAACACAGCACTCCCAGAAGCATACGTCTAGGTAGGTGACATCATCTGCAAAGGCAAGGACGCTGATAGGGAATGTATAGAGAGTGAGCAGTCTGAAAGCATATTACTGTCCCAAGGTAGACATAGACAAACATATGGCAGTGGTGTGATCAGGGCAACTAAATATCTACAGAGCACTACAACAACACTACATAGATACGTGACGTTCCACAGACAGTACACCCTTCAAGACAGTCAACCAGTGAGTTCAATGTAGGCAGCCATCATGATGTGGGCAATGGACATCTGTTGCCTGGTTGACCACCATCACTATACAGGATGTCAGTGGCCATGCCCATACACAGATGCACATCACCAACACAAGGTGTCACTGGGCATGCCCACGCGCTTAGTATCACACGTCCATTTGGAATGTACTGTGTGTCCATCTACACAACAGTGTACTGGGCATGCTCACACACTTAACAGTTGCAAAGGGCCATCAGCAGTTGCAAAGGGCCATCTTGCATGCACACGGATTCTAAACATGGAATGGCACAGTTTGGAATGTCATGTGTGTCCATCTACACAACGGCTTACTGGGCATGCTCACACTTAGCGGTTGCAATGGGCCATCAGCAGTTGCAAAGGGCCGTCTTGCATGCACACGGATTCTAAACACAGAAGGGCACAGTTTGGAATGTACTGTGTGTCCATCTACACAACGGCGTACTGGGCATGCTCACACACTTAGCGGTTGCAAAGGGCTGTCAGCAGTTGCAAAGGGCTGTCTTGCATGCACACGGATTCTAAACACGGAAGGGCACAGTATGGTGTTACTGTCCCCACATACATGAATGCCACTCACATGTACTGACCAGTACACACTCAGGAGCCATCACAGATGTCTCAGGTGCAGATCACAGAGGTATGCACTGCATACATTTTAGCCCTCAGACATCACCATGTTGTAGGACCAGCAATACACTGCCATACATTACCACACCACCGTGTGGCTCATGACCAGTGGACTGTACATAGGTCTACAGCAACTGTGCAGACTACACATGTACCGACAGGGTTCCATCATGTGCTATGCATTTCAATGATACCACTGTAATGACCAGGTTGGCTCTACACATAGCAGGGGTCCTGGGTCTTACACAGCTGTGACAGATGACTGTCACTGTACACCAAAGATTACACATGTTTGGATATGACATACATGTAATCGCAGTGGATATGTGCATGGACCACACACACAACACATATGTACATAGCATAGCTTTTGCTGTCCTCCATGCAGACAAGTGGCTACAGCAATCACACTCATGCAAAAGGAAGGTGGGTCCATGGCTGTTGAATGCTAACAGTACATGAGGTAGCAATGTTGACCAAGGATGCATTCCCTCTGTACTAGTTACCCATGACACCCATCATATCTTACAACAGTCCATGTGTTATGCATGTCATTACACGTGTCCACCAATTGCATTGCATACAAACATGGCTACATGACAGGCATGTAGGACCAACACATGTACAATTTGTAGTGTGCATGCAGCTACCATGCATGTGCAGTAGCTGATGTATGTGAACCATCTGTGTCTAACTACAACATGCAGTTGCAATGCAGCCCCATCATTGACACCTGTATATGGTGACATACTGACAGTATGGTAGGATGTACATCAGATATGGATTGATGTGTGTACATAAAGTGGTGATCCACCTGTGCAGATGGATGTTTGCCAGGGATGGCTCACAGGTATGTCACACACCATCCTACCATTACATGTGCAAACAGTACACTATGTTACTGTTACTTGACGGTGAAGACATATAACCTACACAGCAGTCAGGTGTTACCGACTGTATGTCACCTGACACCTGTAACACTTACATCCTCCCGTGTGGATATAGCACCACAATTGCCGGACGTAGTGTTGGTAGACATAATGCAGCCAATACTGCTGCATGTCTGACAGACGTATCATCATATCGCAGGTGTATCATTCACACTACTGCCATGTGTGTTTGCTTGTATGACCATATATGCCACATATGGTGGGGATTACATCTCAATTGTTACACACCCCTGTACACTGTTGTAGAGATATGTACATACTGCAGTGTGGAAAGCATGATGTAGGCAAGGGTGGTGTGTGTATCACACACATCAGCTATCTGTATGTGTATGACATTTGTGGTCTCCACAGTGTGTGTGTGTGTGTGTGTGTGTGTGTGTGTGTGTGTGTATGTATGTATGGCTGTCTGGTGCATGGAGTGAGGGTGTATGCTACCATACAAAACACACAGGATCCGTAACCCCTCATGGTGGTGCAGTCTACTACCTTGTTGATGCCATAGGTCTCAGCCATACTGGCTACCTGTACATGCTCTTTCTCTGTGTTGTGTCGCGTGGGTGCACAGTACTGTGAGGGTGATGACCACATAGGCAGGGGTCCTCACCTCTAAACTATGGGATGTGCGTTATAGTGTTGTTGAAACCATGAATGTGGGCATGTTCCTGTAATGTGACAGGGTATGACTGCTACACAGTGAGGCCTCATGCTATCAGGTAGCTTCTAACATTATTATCGGCTGGACCGCTGTGTACAACACCTGCACCATGTCAACATACCTGTGATGTGACTTGGTATGGATGTCACGTCTCTAGCCACTGTAGCCTCTTAAACTGCCCACATGCATCTGGATCAGTATATGTGTGGACATCTGTGGTATGTTAGCCTTTCCAACAGTCAGGTTGAGGCTACGAATAGCATGCTGATATTGCCATACATGCCTGTGAGTACTCCACGGTTACACATGGGAGACTGCAAACACTGCTACCTGTAGGCACATGCAAGTAGACCATAAGGAGGGAACCAGGGCATCATTACCAACATGCTGTTACTGTTGTTACCAAGACACATACTGTGAACATATAGCAATGCATGCTAAACCTGTACTAAATGGTATGTCTGGTGCATGTTAACAGTACAGAACTAATGTAATATACACTTCTCTCACTATTCTTACACAACTGATGTTATACACTCATCTCTCACTATTCTGTTCACCCTGTGCATCAGACCATTTGAGCATGTCCCTGCACCGATGGTGTGGATTACATGGATGCGGCACAGGCTTCATCATATGCACAGGGTGATAATGTTTGCCAGGGGCATAGGCTGCACCAATGGATGACATCATGTGTGTAGGTAAGGGCTGGTGACATGATTGGACATGTCTGTTCAGTATGCATGTGGGTGTTGTGGTGCCCTACAGATGTGTTTGTTGTGTGCGTGTATGTGTGCACGCAGTTCTGCCTTTTGTGAGGTCTACACAGAGGTATTATTGACAGCTCCAGATTGTACAGTCCAGGTTGTACAGCTCACTGTGTCCAGCCATGGCCACGTTTCCTATGCCTGCCAGGGGTTGCACGGGCACTACCAGGCGGAGGCACAGATTGGCTACTGTCCAGCGACACATGTCCACTGGAACCGTGTCCCCACTGGGAATGTTCAGGGCCACATCCACGTGGCCTGCTGTGTCCTGGTGTGGACAGCGCAGCACAAGCTGCACTGCTACTGCTACCGGCACTATGGGAGCGGGCATGTGAGGTGACATGCTCACGCTGACCTGCACTAAGTGGTGTAGCTGGTCTACGTCCACGTGGCCTATGCCTCACTCCTACCAGATGTTCCAGCACAGACAGCTCACGGTCACGGATTGCCATGCCACCATCAAGGATTCCGAACATGTCACCCAATTGCCTGTGCAGAACATCAGCAGTCTGCTGTTGAGCATTTGCCAATGCCTGGATGTTGTCATTTAGGGTACGGATAGCAGCCCTCTTCAGCCTCTGCCCTTCTCTGTTCTGTCGTTTAGCACATGCCTGTGCCACCATTACAGTCTGGAACATGTGTCTGGTGATACCAGCTGCTGCGCTCTGTCCTGCAGGTGCATGTCTGCCAGAGGTCCTCCTACGAGCAGCACCGGCCGCATGCCTGTGTGGCACATCTGCTGTCATTACACTGACACCATGGTGTGGAGACACACCTTCTGTAGCCACCACACGTTCCTGTTCCACACTAACAGATGCTGACTGTCCTTCCTCTATTGCCACTGGTGATGAGGGTATGTGTTGGCAGCAGAACTGTGTGCAGGGAAGAGGGGGACATAGCTGGGATGGCAACCACTGGCACAGATTCAGCCCCAGACAACCCTGCCTGTACCTCATGCATATGTTCATCACTGCTAGTATCTGTGGGGACACTAACATCAGATGGACCGCAATAGGGTAACGCACCTACATCACCTGTGAATGCAAAGAAAGACTAAATTACAGCAGACACACACACAGACGCACACACACAGACGCACACATACACAGACACACACACACACACACACACACACACACACACACACACACACACACACACACACACACACACACACACACACACACACACACACACACACACACACACACACACACACACACCATGCATGTGAGTAGACAGATGGCATGCGGCATGCCTGTGATACAGCAGACAGCATGCAGCTCAGACATTAATAGTGTTAGTTACCATACCTCCCTGGGGTGCACACTACAGCAAGCAGGTGTCATATCAGTAGCCATGCAGTTCACACAATCATGATAGTATGCATTCATCCCCATGATACACCATGTGGACCAGAACTGGATAACAGTACACATGGCTGACGTGACCTTGACATGTAATCCACTGACGTGTGCATTAACATGCATACATGCCTGACACAATGGTGTCCTGACACATGTACAGCATCGTAATGGGCATCACATTGCATTGTTGTCTGTATGCCCTACAGATAGAATGCATGTTTGGCAAATGTGCATGCGCATGGAAGGGTAGTGTGAGCCGTCTACATTGCTATACAGTGTGAAGTACAGACACTGTGCCATTGCATGGCATCATGAGGCATCTATATTGCTATACAGTGCATAATATGTACACATTGCATAGCCATAACTGCATGCATACCCATGACATAACTGTGGATTGTGACCCACAATGCTGAGGTGTATACACATCAAACCATGCTGTTTCATGTGACAGGTCACTGGAGGACCTACAGTTGACACCCCTGCACAACTACTACAGAGTCTTAGCTGCCTGGCAACCATGTCCACACATAGCAGACTTGTCAATTCACCATGTCCCACATGACATTGATGTACCACACACACGAGGTGCACAGCTAACGGTGATGACCTACAGCAGCAAGGGAAATGTACAGTATCTGTGGCCTGATGTGGTGTCAATGTCTGTGGAAGCTGTACAGGTGACTACTGTCATGCTGTGACACAGTCGTGATCTTCAACACATCTTATATGGTAGACATCGGTGACACCTCCAGTAGCTGTGCACAGGCTTTTAGGATGTCCAGTGTACCACATCAACTGTATAATCGGTCAACTAAGGCTATTATTGGACCATGTGTGGACAATGTGAAACAGGGTGTATACACATCACATCTACTGTGTGGCAACATGACTCTGGCCATCCCCCATGGCCATGTGTGCACATGTGTTGGCCAAATGTGTGTGATGACCATCTATCACACATGTCTGTGTTGTCCCATATGACATACACCCATAGATGTCAGGTATATCGCCATCCACAGGGCTATGCAGACAACGGGTTGTATGTTTGGTATGTGGGGTATGGGTTATGGGATAGTGTGACAATATTGCAGCCGAATCGCTACGTGTCTGGGACATGTCAGATGGCACTTCACAATGTGTGCACCCATTGCAGAGGCATATAACACAATGGTGACTCCTGTGGGCTGCCAATATCACAGCTCACTGTGTGGTACTGTTTGCGTACCACACATGTTGTTCCAATGTATAGTACATATGCCTCTATTGTAGAACACCTCCACCATTGTACACACAGTTGTCCACAAATGCAGCAATGACAAATACTGTGGTTTCATTTTGGTGTATAATTTCATTGGTATATATTGCACATGGGTGGCCTGTGTGAATGATGGGTGACGTGACCTGTATATCATAACTAGAACGAACATCAAGTGTACAAGTGTTAACTGGCCACATGGTGAATAGCTCTATGCTTTAACATGCCTGATACTGATGACAGTCTCACCTGCAATGGACTCATGTCTGTGCAGCCCACAAGAGGTACCTGTATAAGGGTGACAGCAGTATGAACATTATCCATGATTGTATGACAGCCACAGGGTGCACTGTGCATGTTAACACATTCGCCTGTACAATAGCATATAGTATGCACATGTGTGCATACACAGGGTAGCATACTGTAGTATGCAGCATGTGTGTCCACATACCTTGCATATGTTGTTACATTACATAATGTACAGTGGCACATGCAAATAAATGGGATATAATAGCCATACGTGCAGTACTGACTTACCAGGCAACTCCAGGCTCATTGCATGGGAGACACCCACCTCCACAATGGCAGCTAGTGTTTGTGGATGCTGCTCTGAGGTTGTCTCCAGACTGGCCAGTAGCTCCTTGGTGTGTGTGAGTGGGGGATGGGTTGGTGGCCCACCAACTGTTCCACCTTGTTCCCTGGTGGTTGCAGTGGCACACTGTTTTGCATGTCGTATCAAGTCCATGCAGTGTCTGCGCACCTGCTGGTAGGTGCAGTTATGACCACCCACATCGTTCACCCTCCTGCAAAGATCTTGCCACAGGTCATCCTGCTGCTGGGCATGCTGTGGCACATGGCTGAACAACACCTCATAATTCTCATGGAGGTACAGGATGAGGACATCATCCTCCTGGCGGCTGTACCCTGGCAGGCATGTACGAGGCATTATCTGTAAGACATAATGATGGTGACAGGTCACAGTTTCAGAGATGTACAGAGATACTGCTGCACATACATTTCTAGTAAATCTAGTACATCTGCACAGTTATCTTTGCAAATCATCATGACACTGACACGACTGACATGTTTGTGTCACACACATGTAATACCCATTATGCATTGGATATCATCACCATATATGTGTGTCTCCTCATTACATTGTTCATACTCCATGTGAATGCTGTCTTGATGTGGGCATGTCTGTTTGCCTGCACTGGTGTTCTTACCTATCAGCACATGCCTGGATGTGTCCACGGTAATGCTGTTGACCTTGATGCTGTGTATATGTCACATATCAACGCATACACAGCCTTAGTGGACTTGAGCAGTGACAATGCACACATACGCATGGAAACCTTTACATGCATGTGTTTTGCCATGTACATCTACAGAGCACTGTACAGCTGTTCAACATCCTGCCACGGATCGTCTGTGTTGCACATGTGATAGACATGGGACAATGGCTAGTCGGACGTCATTCGCAGGGATGGTTATCAACTATAGATGTATGGGCAAGGTTTCCTAGCTGTATCCAACAGCCATTGTGCCACCGTGAGGTGCATCAGTGCCACATTACTGATCCAGACAGTTGATACTACATCTACCATGCGGCCATCACACCATGTATGACAGGGATGACATGTGCAGCTTTGATGGACAGGGTTGCATGGTATGGCAGGAGTATGTCACATGTATGGCACAGGGATCTGTCCAGCATGTGGTGATCCTAGTAGTAGGACAGTGGCTGCCCATGACGTATGTCATTCAGATCAGGATATGGACATGTAGCATGTCCAACATCATAGTGTAGCAAATGTCTTTATGCAAGGTAGACAGCATGCTGCATAGTAGAGGTGAGGATTGTGAAGGCTGGTATCGCCCATCCACGCATGGCCAATACCCCTTAAAGGTGATATGTGATCCAATATTGGTCACCCGAGTGCTGTGTATGCCTGTCCAATGATCTCCGTGTTCATGGATGGCACCCTGTCATGACATGGGTACCTCGTATGACTACCTAAGGGGCCTGGAGATGTCACCAACTCAGGGAGGTGTACTGCACAGCACCATCCCTTACACAGTTTCCATAATTGGAATATTTAACACTGTATAATAATCAGTTTAGCCAATACCTGTTTTTGTTGTCATGACTAGTTACTAGTGATATTTTTTTAACTTTAATTTGTATTTTCTAAGACTGGAGCTTATTCTCCTCAGCCCCTTGTCTGAACTTTGTTTGTCATTTACTCAGACTAGTCCATGAAAACCATATATGTAATTGTATTTTACCTTAGTACATTATGCTATTTGTTTGTTTATTAGTTACTTCCTAATCTGTAGTGTCTTAGTCTGATAGTGGAGCTTTTCTCCTCGGGCCTCTGCTGAAAATGGACATGTATCCAGCCAGACTAGCCCGGTTAACAAATGTAAAATAAATAAAAAATAAATAATGGTAGAACACTCCTGTGACATACAAACGTATATGTAGTCAAACATCCATACTGTCATGTACATCTGTACTGCTAACATCTACATTGATAATGGTTCATGGACTTGCAGACCATACTCAGCAGGGTTATAGTGCGGTGCCACCGCTTATGACTGTCATCACCACTTGTGGGTTGATATTATCCAACACCCTATCTGTATTGTATGTTCATGCTCAACACTTGTTCAGAACTTGTGAGCACGTCATGAGCTACTGATTAATATAGCACCCATTCCACACCATTTCTCACAGGTACACTGTCTGTCCTTACATTTCCAGCTTGCTTACAGTACAACAGCTATTGTACACACGTAACCCACATGTCTTGTGAGACATGGTTGTATATACAGGCATGTCCAACTGTCACGTACCAGTGCTATTGCCTGTCTATATGCTGAATATGTTGTACATGTGGCATTAGAGCAATTGTCTCATGTACACAGTCAATGCTCACCTCCCAACATACGACACTACAGCCTGTAGGGGATGCACATATGCAGCCCTGCTGGGGGTAATGCTGTCACCAACCCTGACTGCACCTGGCAGTCATGTGGGGATGTGTAACATTCGCAACACACACCACTCATCACATAGTCTCACAAGATCTCCACCACAGGCCGCACATACAAGGACAACTTGTGCAGTACCTCTCCATACTCTGTGTAGGCACCAAAGGCAGCCCCCATCACCAAACACAACAACAACAACTTATAGCCCACAGACTCATGCGTGCCCATCACATACAGCCAATAGGGTGTTATAACATACACAACACAACTGTCATAGGTGACTCTGTTTACGGTCACACTGATGTTCCACTCAGCAGGTTACACAAGGCGATAGTCGCTTACATCTTGCTGTCGGGTAACTGGTTCTGCAACATAACCTATGCACCCATGCCACACCTCACCAGGTACAATGTGACTGTCATTCTCCATGTTAGTGTGACTGCCCTGAGATGTAACTTCACAGACTACGTGTGGAAGGACATGCAATAGCTCAACAGTCTTATAGCCCTGCAGGTATGGGCAAAGCCCTGGGGCACATTATGCATTCATCCGGACCTGATACCACTGTACATTGACTGACTGTGTCACTTCAACAGTCGTGTATGCTTCTGCTGTAATTCCACAGACATCTGGTATCTGTCCACTTAGACTGACATAGTCAAACAACACGATGCTTTGGCACAGATGACCTGCACCTGTCAGCCCTGGGAGTACAGATCACATGTAAGGCTCTTGCTGCTTCTATACTGCCTGTCTTGCACAGTTTCCAATAACATTCACCACCAGAACGGGAACTGGCAAGCAAAACATAGGGTCATGTGACGCAATGCTTGACATCTTCATCTCTGACGCACGCAGGCAAGGCACTCCTTAAAATGCACCACTTCAATATCTCTGCAGTGACTGGGACCTGCCTCTAGGCTCTGCAGAGGACACCTGCAATGACAGGTTATACACAGACCATACCTTTCAGTCATGTAACCTGGACCGGCACACCCACTGCTGAGGTGTTCCCATATTCCACTATGTTGTAAACACATCCTGGCTAGTTACTTAGCACAATGCATCAGAGATGCTCCATGTGCAACTAACTGTGTCCAGAACTGCTATACACATTGTAACAAGCTATGGATTCAACAACATACCCAACGGTTACCAGACCTCATGTTTTGATGTACTGGACAGTAGGGCTCAGACAGGTACTACTGATGTGAGACTGACACTACCCCACACTTAACTGGGATAGCCACTCATGTACCGACACATTAGGCCAACGCTGTCCATGATTCATAGCTTCCACTCGGCTGGATCAACCCATACACACCACCTCCAAGACCAACAATATCCTTGACATGGACACTACCGACATGTGACTGGTGTTCCACACCTGGGGTTATCCCCTCATTGGTAGATTCCAAACATATGCTAATCTCCCTTGTTAGCCACATCCCGGCACCACACCCTTCACGGCATACACAGTACATGAGTACTACAACACCTACTACAGACATCTGATGGCAGTGGTAGTTAACATCATGACACCCGTGCAGATGGACAATGCACATACAAACGCTGAAACATACCCCAGTGCACTTCATTAGCACGTAAATGACTGCATGGATCATGCTATTCCACACAGAGCCATGATTGTACCCACCAGATAACGGACACCACTCTGGGGGTCCAGTTCCATGGACATAATTTACAACAACAGGTGGAGGCTGTTGCAAAGTGGTGTACAATCCCATGGGTAGGGTAGCTCACTGGTCAGCCTTGGTAGGGCCACAGGATCCATCTTCACATACTCCAAAACTAGCTACGTAAACATTACTGAGACACATTCCGGAGTGTACCACAAGGCATTATGGTGATATGTCAGTAGTCAATGGCAATACCCACATCTGCTCTCACATACAACAGTTACTCAGGAACATTACAGAATCAGGTGATATTAGCAACATGCTGGCGGATGGATTCAGTGCTAACATTACACCCTCTCACTCCCTACAGGGCCACAATCCATGCAGGAACATTGCGATGTCCCTGCGGTCACACCTACACAGTAGTAACCTGCACTCTATATGTCCTGGGACACTGGCCCCATGTCACCATCCAAAATCCCAGGCTGTGATGTCCACAAACCTCTGATCGACATGTCTCCCCACTAGGCCACCATATTCAGTAATAGCCTTGTATCAGACATTGTGGCCCCTGAATGGCACACAGCAATAGTTATCACACTCCACACAGGTGGTGCCACAATGCACGAGTGGGACTATTGCCCTACACACCTGACTGGACTGTTCTGCAAGGCTATGGGGCACATCATCATGGACATCATTCACAGAGACATTGTTGAGCTCCGGTCCTTTGATGCCACCCAGGTTGGACTTGTTAGGGCCAGAGCATGGCTCCTACACCTGGTGGACTCCTTTCATACAGTTACTAGGGTAGTTGATGATGGTACGGGGGTCCACACAGCTTACATTGTCCTCTCATTGCCTTTCAGCACTGTTCTCCATTCTGGTATTGACAACATACACATCCACCTGTACATCGAACCCTATGTCTCAGGAGGTTATGCAAAGTGGCTCATGGACAGGACACACACAATGAGGGTAGCATACCATAGTACCTACTGTATTTCAGTTACACTTGGTATACCACAGTCCTCAGTCATAGGGCCCCTCATGTTCGGTATTTGCTTCCCTGAGGTACAGGCTAGCACAGAGGGACTTTCCCTGCCTAGCTTTACAGACCACTGCATACAAAGCACCATGATTGATCCACCAGCTGATACTGACTCCATCCATAAGGGTGTCACTGTGACAGATACCTGATATCAATATCATGGCCTCAAGCTGCATGACACGAGGTGCATGAACATCCCCTTTGCATTACACCATTCACCCACTGACTATCACATAGGTGGTAGTCCCCTACATACATGTCACATTGTATGTGTTCGTAGTACACACGTATGTCGCACCCACTCCTGTGATAACCATATTGCCATTGTGGCATGGATATCCTTCTATGTGGCCACACTTATCTGTACTGGGTGTGTAGCTGGTATATAGGCACCCATTGTACCTCTGAACTCCAGACATATACACACATTCAGGGTACAACACCCCGTTTAGGGTGTACCTTACGCAACAGCTACGGCTTTACATACCACAACATTAACACGCCATGATGTTTATTGAGCTCCGACGGTTAAAGTATGCAGCTGGACTACAGACACCACGTCTGTACACATTTGCATACTACATACTCAGGAGTGACCTCTGCTGAACAGACAGGGCCCATGTCCACAACAGTATTAATGGATATACTCCACATACGCGACATAAGCAAAAGCCACTATAAGCAACATGCTCATGGATATGTGCACACACGCAATGATGAGTGGGATGTGCTTGAGGGTTACATTCCCAAACCGGACACTCTGGAACATGATTCCTATGTACATCATGCAGGGACACTCATTAGCACTGTTCATGTGATACCTCACTTGGTGGATGGGAGACACATGTATGCCAGGGATCACTTCAGTGTTTGTACTGTGCAGAGGTGCAGGTAACACATGGCTCTGCTGTTCACAGGACTCTACCCTAGAGAGGTGCCGCTGGTGTGAACACTGTAGTTGTGCTTACACATAAACTTTCCAGACTGCATAGTACCCCACTATGAACCTGTGAAGCTATAACATGTCCTTTGTGCATGGTTAATTGAGTAGCACTTCCATTTAGATTAGCTATCATGCTATTACAGTGTCCCATGACTACAAGCCATATGTATCCTGTTATTGTACATTGTACATGCCAATAGACGATACCTTTGGTATGCATGATATGCCTGTTATGATGTGTAGCATATCTGACATATCTACCTACAATACTATACATTGCACATATTTTACATAGTATCCCATAATGCAAAGCATACTTGCACAGTGGGACCACCTTAGACATGTCATTGTCGTTATATGCCCATACACATGCCTACTGTGACAGTATATCAACATATACTATCCCCTGCTATGGCACGTACTTGCTGAACATACCCTACCACTGATGGACTGTGGTATGGAATTGTTGTATTTAAAGCCCTCATGTCGCATCCCTTGTGGTGTCTGTGATGTTTACCTTGTGGCCCACTGCAGGACGCACAATTTCTACAAGAGTTAGTATGCTCAGCAAGACATCACTACATGGATACCTTTTCCCACTTTATGCATTGCGGACACTTTTAATTAATACAAAACAGGCTATACATACACTAACATAATTAATACAAAACATGCTATACATACACTTACATACCGAGTGTTCTACATACCTTGTTATCGTTCCAGATTTTCGTATCTATCTCTCTTACACTGTTTAAACAGTTCTATGGTATGAGCATACGGTTTGAATGTCTGGCAAGTCATCCTTATATACGTCGATACCTGTAACATGTGGTTTCCTGCCGCCAATTGGTGTTCCTGAGTGACTTATTACTTGCACATCAGCTGTGCAGCTACTCCATTCACCAATTACATGGCAACAGTGGGGTATAATTGAATTCTCCACTTGGGCATTGCCCATTTGCCCTGCCTTTGGGGAGACAGCCTGTATTGTGTTTTGTTGTGTGTAATTGCAACTGCTATGTGTAGAGACACGTATAGTTTGGATTCATGTCCCCCATGGATTATGTGTGATGGCTAGAGTATGTGGTTCTACATGTGAATGTACCTGTCATCCCAACCATCTGATAAGGGACTATTGCAAACAATACCTGTAACATCGCCATTTGTTCCATTATACAACGGCTACGATTTTGCATGGCGCCTTTAAATGTGTCTTTCACAAGGTATGTTAACGCTTCTGCAGATGTAATTGACTGACTGGATGTTTGTGCTGTAATTACAGTCTGTATTGGTATAGTTTCTAGTGTGGGGGATGTAGGTGGGTGTACGTAGCATATACAGGTTTGTGGGGCTTGCATTTCTACATATTCCATATGTGTGTGGGCTCCTTCCCTAATTAAAGAGGTATCAGTTAGTAGACTTATTTTACAGGATTATACATCGGGCCATCGTTAACTGGTTTCTAATTAGTATGCAGGTGACGTTGATACTTCCATACCTCCGGAATTACAATGATATGTAAAGGGATATTTCTAAATGACAGCTATCCCATGTATTTCTGTCCCAGATGTTTGCAGTCATTGCAGTTGTGTTGGTAATAGAACCTCTTTGGCATGGGTTGCCACCTTTTCAAATGGCCATTGTGGGACACTTGCGGGACACACATCAGTGTTTACAGGCTGACACATATCCATGGTCAGTACACAGGATAGCACATACTTTTATCCTCAATACATACTTATTGTTGTGGGACTTTGGCTACTTATCATATTGCATGTAACATTTACGTATCCTATATACAGGCATAACTATTTAATGTAACTATTACATATTATATGGGACATAATAATGTCCTACAATTTCGGACAGTTGTCCTTTGTAATGTTTTATGTCACGACACAACTGCCCAGGGAGGGACTGTCCCTCCTAATGTTGGACAGGTGGTAACCGCATGCATACGGCTAGCTATACCCACACCTACCGTAATGATCTTCCTCCGAGTTGGCAATAACAGACACACAATGCGGACACACACTCACACATTACAGTCACACGGACACACACATGACACCCTCCACACACATACACAGACTACAGCAATCACAAACTCAGTCGAACACAGTACCTATGTGCACCGCAACACCGGCAGCAGTAACTAAATGTCCCTTCATATCGTGATAATATTGCTCGTGGTTCTACTGTTCCAGTACTGTGTTCTTTCAGTCTTTCAGCCTCGTGGTTACGTGTGTCGGTATGTGACACATTCCATAGTTGGCGGTATCCTATTTATTTGTACCTCCAAGGTTTTATGAATGTTGTTGACCTATCTATATATTTGCAGATATCGGTGAATCCATATATATCAACATATATCTCTCTATCACCCTTTCTATCTGTATTTTATATATATATATAAAATATATATATCTATATATATATATATATATATATATATATATATATATATATATATATATATATATATATATATATATCTGACAGGGAAAGTGACAGGCAAGCTACACCTTTCATTGTGTACTTGTCGGTGTATACTGTTTCCTGGACTCTGCACGTTTGTGTCTGTACCTGTCACATTACACACCTGCCATAGGTACATCTTGGCTACCATGGTGTTAGGTGATTGTATACATGATTGCATGTTCTACTCCTGGCAGTGGTCATTTTACCCTTCAAAGCAGACGCTATTAGTACAGGGGTGAATAATGCTGGCTTCACCTGTTCTGGACATCATTGACCTTGATCTGCACAATAGTCAGAGAAGCTTAGCTCTGTTTCGCGCATATCCGTATAGTCATTTTCTAAATAACGCTTACCAGCAGTGGGCAACACATATTCCCGCTAACGTGTGCTAAACATGATCTGATGACCTGCATCCGACATGCATTATTCGTGCCTTCGGGATTACGTTACATCCCTTGCAGGACGTGGGACCGGGAACATGCACGACGGTCACTGCATTTACCACTTGGCCATCTGGGATTTGTACACGTGTTATGGCATTTTGTATGTGGAATTTACTATGGCTGTTACTCCATACTGCACTCACATGGGTAACTCAGTTCGTTTACATATGGATGAGTCCAGTTAATGGTATGTCCATGTGATGTTTACTGGATGTGCTCCGGCATTGGGTATGTATATCACAGTGAGCCACACACGATAATGTGCTACACCTTCAAACGACCGTAGGTGGAGCATGCTGGGGTGACGAATACCTGTCATGGGTACACCCCATGCCTTGACACAACATCCATGATTACATTATGTGGAGCCCCTCATTAACGCAGCAGGGAATCCATGCAGAATGTGTGCTGAACAGTGCTTACACACATGTGATCCCACGATTGCCTCTGCTCTACTAAGCGACGGTTGGTTACTCAATGTTGTGACGACAGCAGACACTGTTTGCCTCATTTGGTGTATTGCCTCTGACAATCGGGCGTGTACCTACCGATGTACCTGGGAACCTATACACACAGCACCAACATATGCTGACAGGCACATGTACTGTTCAGGTGTTGACATTCCTTGTTCCAATAGCTGTTGTGTGTACAATGTTTGAGGGCTGCCTATGTAGGATTCACACAGTGAGCCACCTATACATTGCAATTTACAGGTGGTCGTGTGTGTGTGCCATACATTTTACTGTGTGTGCAGGTGGAGAGGTGTGTCAGTCCGTACGGGCCTACACTGTCAGAGTATGTGTTATACGTTCCCTCTTTGCCAAGGCGTAGGCATATTGGGCATGCCTCCATCTGCCTACTGGGGCTGGCACAGTGTGTTTGTGGTCTGAATCCCTCTGTGCCTGTGATGGCCTTGGCAATTGCGGTGGGCTATGAGGGCCTTCACCATTTTGTCCCTGCTGCAGCTGTTTCTGCAGGATTATATTATGTAGCATGGCACATACTATGAAGATGTGGGCACACGTGCCTGGAGAGTACTGCAAGGCTCCATCAGTTGTGTCCAAGCAACGGAACCGTGATTTCAGCATCCCGAACACACGCTCTATGATGATTCTGGTTTGTGCGTGTGCCTCATTATGGCATTCTTGCATGGGTGTGTGTGCATTTCTGATGGGAGTCATCATCCACGGCTCCAGTGTATAGCCAGCATCGCCCACAAGGTGGCCATGTGGGATGTCCCCCCTAACAAATACCTGATACAGCTGTGAGGCATGCCAGATATGGGAGTCATGGTAGCTTCCAGGGCTGCCAGCACACACATTCATGATAATGCCCTGGGCATTGCACACGACCTGGCAGTTGATGGAGTGGAATCTCTTGCGGTTTATGTAGCACCTACCATGCTCACCGGGTGGTGACGTGATATGTATGTGCGTGCAGTGTATTGCAACCAGTACCTCCGGGTAGTGTGCCACACAGTGGAAGTGATACATATTGCTGGCCAACTCCTCCTGAGTTCGGGGGAAGTATATATGCTCATTGGCATGTGGTAACATGAAATCCAGGAACTGGTGTAGTACCATGGATGCCGATGCCTGTGAGATCTCCATTATATCTCCAGTTGGCCTTTGAAAGGTACCTGTGGCTAGTATTCGCAAGCTTACACATAGCTTTGTGTCCACTGGGATGGGTTCCCCTCTGTTGTTTCTGGTTCTCAGGCATGGCCTGCACAGCTCAACTATTTGCTGTAAGATGTCCCTGTCCACCCTGTACTGCTCTGCTATCTCCAGATCATGTAGCCCCTGGTAGGTTATCCTTGGTCTGAACACTCTTCTCTTCCTCCGGGGCCTGCGGTGGTTGTCGACATCATTCTCCACAACATCGTCAGTCTCTAACACATGGTGAAGAATCACAGCTATGGCAGCTCCCAGCATGTACATTTTAAAAGTTCCCCATGTGTTTACACCTATGGTGCAGTGTTTGGGAATACACAGGTGTGTGTAGGGTGCTTTCACACTTTATACTATTGTGCTGTGAACACTGATGATGTCATAGGGTGTGTATGTACGATCGTAGCTACAGGGTATCTTATGTGTTTTACTACAGGAACTACTATTGTGGTGCCTTTGGTGTTGAATTACATTTGGCTGCCGTGGATTGCCTCTTGCCCTTCCCTTTACATTTCTGCATGTTTCACCTACCATTTTCTGGCATACATCCAGCAGCCTGCTTTCATTTGTACTTTCCTAGACCTGGCTTATCTTGCGTAATGTGTTCTATTGCCGGTCTACTGTAGGTTTGCTTTGCTCTGCTATGACAGTTCTCCTGTCTTTGCACTCCAATGCCTCCCCTCCTTTCATTACAATCCAATGCCTCCCCTATCCTGTTTTGCAGGTTTCTGCAAGCAGACTTGTCAGCTGCCGTCGATTAGCCGCTGTGAGTTGATAAGTGTTAATTGCTCAGTTGTACTCCAATTACCCTACTGCGGCATTTCCTTTTTTTCTTCCCCTGACCTTCCTTTTCATGCTATTGTTCACGGCGCATGCATCTGCTTACCAGGTTTCGGGTACATTTTCATCCCCATACACATGCGCTTTTGGGCACCATATGTGCTCTCAGCTAAACGATTCTATACCTACCTCCTCACCCCTGTCCTGCAGCTTTGCTTAGCAATGGCCAGGCCAGATTTGCATTGCTCCAATGTGCTTACAGCTACAGTGGCACACCCCTCTGCTGATGTCATGTATCACCTCTGAGCCACTCCTCGGTGTTATAGCGCTGCAGCGTATGGTACATCCTTCATCCGGCGGGACGTTTATGATTCAGTATTACCTGCCTCATTTGCATGGCATTGACTACTAATTCATAGTTACTGCACCAAACACAGTCGCAGACCCTTAGCAACCCTTGCACCTTGGTTGTGGTGTACCATGCATACCATTGTGTATTATGGTGAAATCCTGATTTGTATTACATTGCGATTTTATGACATTTGTATATATTTTCTTTGTGTTCCAGTTTGCGCACACATGCCCTGCGGTTGTACTGTGCGTTACTGTGGACATGACATTAAATGTTGTTTTTTAGTTGTTGTGCATCTTTTCTTATGCCATTGGCTGTGTATTTAGCCATTGGCATATGTTAACTTTGTAATACATGAGTCTGGTCCGCTTCCATAGCTCCGATGTTCTGTTTGGGAAAATGTAAACCGTGTTTTTTGGTTTACATCCCTGTGGGCTTACGCTACACCTGCACCACTTCATGAATCACTATATGCCTTCATTTGCATGGTGCGACACTGCGCATGGGGTGATTAGCATACCTAAGCCGAGGGCTGCACAGTTCTGGTGTACGCCGGTAGTGCACGTGGAATTGGATCGTACCTGGATAGGATTGACAGAATGATTAACCAATTATCGCAATTGATAGAGGTATTGATGCCCACTTGCCAAGCATTGCTGTCGTCATTGTCACACCCACCGGGGAATCAGGAAATGTTAAATAGAAGAGAAAACGGTGCAAAAAGGGTAATTTCATCATCAGAAAGAGGCAATGGTAACAGACATAATTACAACAATGACCTTGGAGGTTCTTGTGATGGTTTCCTACTGTTTGTAGGAATAACTAGGTGACATTGGCACAAGAGGAAGCTTTACCCAATAACGATGACACAAATGCAGGTGATGGACAAAATCATAATGGACAAAGGTATATAACTGATTTTGAGACTTTAGTTCAGCCCAAATATTGTTTTAATGAAAAGAAAAAGATGCCTTTAGTCTCTGAAGGGGACAGAAGTTTAACATATAACTATAATGTTAGAATGTTGGATGAATTGTTGTTTAAATATAAACATATGGATATTGAAAATGCATACCTAAAGGAATATCTTAAGCTAAAAATTGTACCAAAAGGCTAAAGAGTGTACAAGTACCCCAAAAAAGTAAAAGAGGGGACTGAATTCCATAAGGAATTACTACAAATATTTGACAATTGTGGATTTGAAATAATCAAAACTATTATGAAAGAAAATGAGAGTGATATGTAAGGTATATATGGTAAGGTAGATGAGATTAATCATAAAATTACAAATGATCTTATGTTCTCTATTGAAGATGGTAAAAGGGAATATTATGACATACTAATCAAAATTGAAGGTAAAATCAATAATGTATATGAAAGGAAAAGTAGGAAAATAGAAAGAGATGTCAAAAAATACAAAGACAAAGTGAATTATCCGAAACCTAAGGAATTTTTTAGAAAGAGGAATAATTATGCCTATGAGGAAGAATGGGGACAGGGAGACCTTCCAGATGAAGACGTACAGAAAATGGGTGAACAAGCATATAATATAAATGACCCTTCCACATTTCCCCCTTTAAAAAAGAATAAAAAACAGATATAATCAAAAAAACTACAATTATGGGGTGTATGGGGGGGGGTGAAACAACAACAATGACAGGTTCAACCAATGGAACAGGTAGTATCCCTATTTTAGAAGAAGTTATTTTATCTGAAGGTAGTAAATATAGTTACAAGGGGTACAGTATATATATATATATATATATATATATATATATATATATATATATATATGTATATGTATATATATATATATATATATATATATATATATATATGTATATATATATGTATATATATATATATATATATATATATATATATATATAGTATCAAAAAAAATAAATGAGAAGTATTTTTCATTACTATCAAAAGGCTTTGAATTTGTACCAAAAAGGAAGGCAGATCTTGGTAAGGTTTTAATAGATTTAAAACTATTCCTAAGGAAGAAACATTTAGAATTATTGTTTAAAGGACAGAATTCAAATCTGGAGGTTCAGACGAATTAAAAAGAAAAAGCACTTTTAACCCACATTTGCATCCACAATTAAAACATTTTGAGGTCCTAATGGAGAAGAAAATAAGGTTGGAATTCTCAGAAAAACAGGATAGATTTCAATTTATCAAAGGAAAAAAACAGAGTATTAAAAGAATTGAGAGATGATACCTCTGTTAGGGTTATGGAACCAGATAAGGGTGGGGGTGCAGTGCTCATGGACCAAATGGTATATGAAGTTAAGACGATGAATATATTAGAAGACACAAGTAAATACGTTAGAGTTTCTATTAATGAAATAAATATAGGGAACAGAAAAATGTATGTAATTTTAAATGATTTGTTGTTGGAAGGCTCAACTGACATTGATACTTTTAAGTATTTGTACGCAGATAAACCCAGAAGAATACCAACAATATTTGGTATCCCAAAGGTGCATAAAGATATAGAAAATCCACCTATGAGGCCAATAGTGGCCTCTGAAGGTTCAGTAACAGTACTTTTGGCTAAATGGTTGGGTAGTAAGCTCAAAGATATGTCGCTCGGAAGCCAAGGAGTGGTAAAAGACTCCTGGAATTTACTACGTAGTATAAAGAATGAGCTTTATGATGAAAGAATTATATTCATAACTATTGACATAGTAGATTTATTTCATCGATACCATATGAGGAAGGTATTAAATGGTTTTAGGAAGCGTTAGTTAAATATGAGAAATTTAACATTAAAGATTTTTATCTTATCTTAACCTTGAATATTTTAAAAAATAATTTTATACATTATGAAGGAGAGTTTTTTAAGCAAGTACAAGGCATAGCGATGGAGCAAGATGTGCCCTAACATACGTTAACATCATTCTCACATATTGGGAAGAGAACTATATTATAAACTCCCATTATGCAAAGTACTGGAAAATGTACAAGCACAAACTAGATGATATGTGCTTTTTATGGATTGGTTCTGAAAGTATGGTTTTTGAATTTTTAAAGTATATTTCAAAGTCTACTGATTTCTTGGATTTCACTTATAAGATTGATAAAGATAAACTGGAATATTTGGACATATCTATTGATAAACTGGAAGGCTATTTTAGTTAAAAAATATATAGAAAATAAACTTTCTCAAATTCATATTTAGCATTTAACAGTGTGCATCCCCTACATCAGAAAAAAGAAATTGTTAAGGGACAATTCGTAAGGGGTAGTCGTATGACATCGAGGGAGTGTGATTTTGAGCAAGAATGAAAGAAATTGAGTGAAATGTTTAAAGAAAGCGGATACCCAAATGAATTTATTAAGAAGATAGAACAAGAGGTTATAGATGGGAGACAGGATAGGTTTAAGCCCATCTTAGGTGACAAAGCAGGATTAAGAATGGGAAAGATTAAATTAGTTAATGAAGGTGAAGGAAATGTTGTGACCGACTTTAATGGAGATGCAGTTTGGATAAGGAAAACCTTAGAGGAAGACTGGACTAGGTTTGGACAAGTATCAGACCTGGAAGGTATTTTTGATAACCCATTAAGATGCACGTACCGAAGAGGTAAAAGTATAAAAGCTATTTTAGAGGGTAATAAACATGGTCCTAGGTACAGAGAGGGTAGAGTTGGGACATTTAAATGTGGATGTACATATAAGAGACACTGTTCTAGTTAACAGCAGGGACAGATTGATTAGTAGTAGGCACTTTGCGAAATGTGAAATTAGTGGAATAGTTTACATAGTGCTATATGACCATTGTGAGGCTTTTTATGTAAGGAAATCGGAAAGAAAGTTAAAAAATAGAATATATGAGCATAATTACAAGATTAGGACCAAATGCACTAACAATGCCCTATATAGACACAAGTCAAGTTGTCAAGAAGGAAAATTTGGCTTTTTTGTATTAGAAGTGGTGCAAAAAGACGTAAGAGGGGGCCCATGGGAGACATCTATAGAATACAAAGAATTGCTTTGGCAACTATCTTTAGAAGCAACAAGATTTCCAGGATTGAATGAAGCAGTCTCACTGGCTCCAGTGTTAAAGTTAAGGGCTGCAAAGTTATAGTGCCTTTATACAAAGGTGAAATACTAAAAAACTAAAAGTTAAATAACAACAGGTTTTGCTTAAAACATTTAAGTAGAACTGTTGATTTTAAGGTGTTTGTAATGTGTGTATGGTTTTTATGAGCACTGTTTTATATAAAAATTTTGTTTACCACATTTTAGTATACTTGCTATGTATTTATAATGTGTATAACTTTTTAACCAGAGGACGGTGGTATTAGTTTAGGTCATATTGGAATTGAAGTGTTTTAGAATGTTATTAATTTAATTTTATTATTTTATACTTATATATGCACAAATTAGATGAAGTTAAAGATAGGAAGCATGTTTTATTTAAACATGCATAGTTTTAGAACATATGTATTTAAAGTTTTTTTAACTCATTTTACGTAATAGAATGTTTAATATGTGTATGTAATAGTACTTGACCATTTACCAACAGAAGCACAGTATTAATTAAGGAAAGTGTATACAGGTTTTGTAATAGGTATGCATTTTCATTACATCTGAGGAAGTCTCTAGTAGATGAAAACGCACTTGTGGTGTTGACTGCGTTAATGTTTTTTCAAATAGAAGAATTCTGTGTTGTGTCTTAATAAAATTCATGTAAGTGGAGAGAACAGAGTCGTAGTCTGTTTTATATTGCTCCACTGTTGTATTTCTTGACTTAATAACAACTTTTAAGTGCCAGAGGTCATGGCTCTCCACATGGAGATCTGAGAATTAACTATCAAAAACAAGAGGTCCCAGCACTGAACCCTGAGAGACACTACTGGTCACTTTTATACTTACTGGTGAGGAATCTGCAACCTGCACTGTGTGAGCTCTGTCTTTCAGCCAGTTTGTTATCCAGCTTACCACATATGGGTTGATTTTTAAAGCAATTAGCATTTGTATGATGCCAGTATGGGAAGATGTTTGGCAGGTCAAGATACACCATCATGGCCACCGTCTACAGCTTCTGTAACTAATTTGAAGAAGTTTACTGGGTTAACTAGACAAGATCTACCTTTCACAAAGCCAAACTGTTGAGGGTGAATTCAAACAAGAGTCTTGATATCACAGTTAACGAGGTTAGTTATGATAGACCCAAAAATTTTGCAAATGAGGCTTTCTAAGGCAGATTAGACTTTAACTTACCAGATCGGTTGTAAGGCTACCCTTATGAAGCGGCATCACCATTATAGTTTACTACTTGTCAGAGACAAAGCCAGTAGCTAAACTTAAGGTAGACAGGTCCTAGTAATGTCTGCAAAGGTATATTTAGCACTATTATGCAACCAGGTATATGATACATAGTAGTAAACAAATAAATACACAATCAAAATGACTGTTGTATACCAGAGATCTGACCAAACCAAGAATATTGCATTCTTTTTTTCTTATCCAGGCGTTACAGTGTTATGAAATGCTTTATGAAGAATAATAGATCTGTTTAATAAGCTGTGTGATGTTCTTAAATGGGGCAGTCCCTGGCAATACTGAATATTTTGACTCTGGCTTTTGTATAAATGTTGCCCCTGTAAAAGGACTCAATGGACCCCCATTCTCTCCACTGCCCCCCAGTATGCCCCCTATGTTCCCCTTCATCCTTGTCTTGTCAGACCATTTAGATACTTTTTTCTTGTTTTCTCATACTTTGTTGTTCTCTTCAGATTTTTCCTGCATTATTTCAGTATATCCTAACTGTCCACAATTACAACATAATAAATGAGGAGGAAATAATCAAATTAAGTCAGAGTTCTAAGCCCCCCCCCCCCAAGCCATTAGGTTCTAGATGCTGCGAGATGAATTTTTTAGATTTTTTTCAAACCCTTTGAGACAATATGACCTAAAGAAAAATTGTGGCTAAAGAAAGAAATTCATTCTATTTTCTTTCTGTATCCTCTCACAACGATCTAAATGAGCAAGACTGCAGTGCAACAACTGTGGACAAAATAGCAGATTTAATCTGATAGCCTGGAGGCTACTGCTTAGGCCTTTGAGCTTCTAGATGATCTGACGTGCAATTTATAGTTTTTTTCCCCAGCATTTTGTCACAATTATGGCCTGGACCAAAATCATGACTAACTAAAGAAATTCAATCTTCTTTTTTTCCTTTCAAGAAAGAAATAAGTTATGCCAAGGCTTAATGATCAAAGTTGTCAAAAAAGTAGTTTCCATTAAACTGACAAGATAAATGCTTGCAAAGATAATGAATTATATCGTAGAACAGTGTCTAACTCCTTGTCAAAAAAATGATGGTCTCCTTTTGTGTATCTGTCTGATGTTAGATTGGATAAAAATGAATGAATAAACAGCCTCAGTCATATATTTCAAGTAGCTGCTTTCACACATCATACAGAATGCCTCTTCACCCCCATCCCTAAAAGACAGCTACTATTTGTGTATCCATCTGGCAACCAGAATATACTAGCATATTTTAATTTGTTGATCACAGATGTATATCCATAATATGCCACCTTAACCCTACCTCTCAAAGTTAGCTGCCTGAGTAAACATTTCTGGTATGTGATTGTGAGTAAAGAGGAAAAAAAACTATCACAGCCATGTATTCCAGCCAGGTGCTGCAAGACAGTACACTGCCCTTACATATCCCTTTATACCTCCCCCTATGATTATGTGAAAAGTTAAAGAAATAATGACCATGCTGGCACAGGCCTACAAAAGCGGGACTGACCTTCTGTGCATCTGAGGTTTAATTCTGAGGAAAATTCAAAACATAATGACAACACTTTCCCCAGTCCCTAACAAGTTATAGTGACCTTCTAGGCATACCTCTGAGGTTTGACTGTGAGGAGAATTTAAGAACCAATCATATCACTGCTCCAAGCCCCCGCTACCCACAAACACAGGCTATATCATATCACTGCTCCAAGCCCCCGCTACCCACAAACACAGGCTATAGTAACCTTCTTTGCACGTCTCTGTTGTAGAAGCAGAACCCTCAACAAGCCTGTGTCAAACTCCACTTCTATAAACTGAGTCGTGGATCTAGATGTTCTGTGGTGCATTTTATGTCTTATTTTTGAAAGATAATGACTTGTAGCCTATGGATCACTGTGATTATGTTCTGGATTTGGGGGAAATCATGCTTGTGAAGCACCATCCTTACTTTGGAAATGTTATTAACAAGTTTTTATTAAGTCCCTCTTATTACTGTTATGTCACACACACTAGAGTGTAAACAGTAAATAATCCATGGTCACTACAAAAGAGCAGTGGGAAGCTGTTAAACACTTCATTTAGACTTTTTTTTTTCTGAAGTCTGACTGAGTGTTTAACAGTCTGAGTGACATGTTTAACAGCTTCCCACCAGTCTTCTGAGGCTCTCTGCATGGCAACAGTAAATGTGATAGAGAAACACTACACTTTTTTCTAAGTTTTGAATGTATGCCTACAGGATCTCATACCATGCAGGTGCAACTTTAACTTCATTTATATTTTTCTATGAAATTTCTGTGCAGTCATTCCAAATGTAACTCATATTTACACTATATACATTTTGTGTCATATGCTTCTGTTATGGTAGTGGTTACTGGATTACTAAGTGCCCCTTTTGCCCTCCACCACAGCAGCCTTCAGCAGCTTCTGGAACCCCTGAAGTAGACTCAGTATATACTGGCTTTCACAAACACATATATAATCAAATGTGTTATGATCTCAGAAGTTTGGGAGAGGATGAAGCACAAATGGAGGAAATTCAACATTTTTCTCAGAGGTCAAGCTCAGGTTGGATTACCTTTATTCAGTTCAAAATCAGAGTATTCATTTAAACAGGCAAATTTCATGTTAGATTGTATCACTGTAACATGCAATTTACCAACAATGGCCTTTGCAGTTGCGGAAAGGTTGTGAGGCCTGGTATTTATTGCAACCTAAAGTCCTTTCCTGCTTTAGAGCACAAGATGTCTGCTCATTTCTTTGATTACAAGCTTGACTTATTAAAATGGGATTAATGTTGCTCTATTGGCAGACATTTGTTCACTTGCTGGTAGATTGAAACAAAATTATGACATACATTTGTCCTACACACACCCCTGAAATTATATATACCTACTCCTAGGTTGCACAACAGAGGAGTGAAGGGAAAACTCCTCTGTCACCAAAATGTATTCCAGCACAATGTCTCTCCAGTTTAGCAGCAGTCAAAGTAAAGGGTATCAATTGATTGACTACACCCCATTAATGTATTACTCTGCTATCAGTGCAATTTTAGGAATGACATCTCTGTCAATTAACTTTGTGATTCTAGCTTCACTTCCTTCATTAGTTAATATACTAAAGCTTTCCAATTCACCTTGCATCTACATCCCATCACATGCCAGCTGGTTCCAGTGTCCATCATGATGATATTATATTGTTGACATGTTTTTGGAGCATTGATTCTCTAGATTATCTGCCCTTTATAGATTAGGTGCATTTTCACTCTAATTTCATGTAGGTCTTAGTTATACTCATCCTCTAAAGAGATTCTTATTTTAACCTTTAAGCATATTCTTTACTTGCATTCCTTCATCTTTTTCTTTTGGTATTTGATGCAATAGGTCATATGATTTCTTCAGGGCACTTGTAAGCACACTTTGACCTCTTAGTCAGCAGAGATCACAGTCATTACTGTCTTCCGTGATCTTTTTTGGCATTTGATATGACTCTCATCCTCCTAGGTAGTCATTTGTCATCATTCTTTGACCTCCCTGTTGGCAGAGATTCTTCCTTTCTTGTCCTATTTTGTCTTTTTTATTATTCAATACTGTGCATTACATGATCCTACTGGAACATCTGCCATCTCACTGTAGTTTTTCTGACATACTCCTCTTATGAGTCAAATTTTTTTTTTTTTTTTTTTTTGCGAGATTCATTTTTGTTTCTGTCAAAATCTGATCCATTGGGTGTTTCAAAGCTACATCCTGAATACATTTCTTTACAGGATATACAAGCACCTCATAAGTTAACTCATTCAAGGGGTGGTATCTATCACTGTTATACGAGTGACAATGCAAACATGTCTCTCCTTCCTTCAGCATTGTACATCAGCATTTAATGCCACAGATGGATGCTTGAGTGACATAAATAATTTCACAAAAGATAGCTGGATATTATTGTTATGGTATATGAGGCAATCAGAACTTAATTTACTATTCATGCAAACCCCAAACTGTAGTCTTTGAAAAAGGTAATGTATGGGGTGGGTGACTGCATGACATGCTATTTACAAGGACCGGATGACAGCATCTGTAAAATCCCAACCATTGTTTTATAGAACACTGCCTAATTCAAGAATGCAACTGCAACATAGCCAAACCATGTATTAATATTGACACTAAACAAAACATTCCTGAGTTACCATTGACTGTATTGATGATCTTGGGCATCAAGGTAGTCTTTTACAATCATCATCTTTAAAAACATTTTTTCTATGGTTAAACAACTTCAGAATGGAAACATGTACATGAAAAAATCTGGTTAAAAAACACTCATGATACAATAAATAAACATATGGAAATAGTACAAATAGCTTACTTTGGTTATTGAAGGAATATATAGCAACAGGGAAACACATAAATATAAATTCTAAATAGATTATCAATTCCCTAAAGTCTTTTATGTACTTTGTAAACAAAAAAATTGGATATAAAAGCATGGTCTTTTCATATTCCCAATAGTTGTTGTTCTTCTTCTTTCTGCTTTTCCCGATTTGGGGTTGTCACAGCAGAACTCTGGTCCGCTAAAGATAGGCAGTAGATTTTTACTGTGTCGAGGTGCCAGCCTAACGCCCAACCTTCAACGAAGGCATGCCCATTCATGCATGTCTTTTGAATGACACTCGACCATGGCGAGGACATGCAGACTCCACACACAAGGCGCTCCAGCTGAGAACTGAATGGGAGAACCTCTTGCTATGAGGCGACAATGCTACCGCTGCACCACCATGGCTTCTCATACTCCCAGTAGTATATACACAAAATAATATTATAACTGAGGATTCAGTAGCAGTTAATAAGAATGGTCTGATTTACTTGCATCAGTTGATAAATACTAATAAAGTACTAATGATTTAACAAATTATTAGTGAGTTCAACCTTGAAAATAATGTGGTTAACACTGCAGAGATTAAGACAAATAGTTTTAAACCAACAGGTAATAATGCACAAGTCTGTTAGGGAAAAGGTTTCTAAGATCATACAGCAGTTAATAACGCTGATGGAATTTCCCACAAATGGGAAAGGAATTTTATCAGTATTGTACAAATTATTTAAAGAAACAAGAATTTATAATGAACAAAATATATTGAAATACTATGAAATAGTTAATGGTAAAATGCCAGATGATAAAAATAAAAAACTAATTCTTGCATCTCCAAAACTAACATCTCTATCACTATACTGGCAACTTTTCACATGGTAATTTATACATAGAACATACGTAACACCACACAAATTAGAACTAATATAAAATAAAGAAAGTAGAAGTTGGAGGTATAAATCACAATCAATAGCTAATTGGCAACACATGTTCCATGAATGCCATTTACTTAAAAAATATTAGGAAAGTATTAACTATTTGTTGCTGGCACTGTCCACTGATAATGTCCAACTTACAAAATCTCTAGTTTTGTTGAATGCACCTGTGCCGTCTTATGTTCCAAGGTAAAAATATGTAATTTTGTGGACTCTCCTTGCTATTGCAAGGAAAAATATTACACAGAACTGGAAAGCTGTAACTCCTTCCAAGTTTAAACATTTCAAGAACATCGTTTTATTAGTCTCGCAGTTGGAATTGAAAACAGTCAAGGAAAGAACAGAACGACTTATTTCCTTAAGCATTGCCTGGCAGAAAGTAAATCAAGTGCTGGAAACAGAAGACTGTGATTAATTATAATCTTATTAAAAGATACATTCAAAAAAACAATGTTTTTCAAGTATAGACATCCTATGTAAATCATTGGTTTTGTAATGTTTGTTTGTGGAATTGTTTCTCCACTTTAATCTTTGAATATATAAATATTTCTTTGATATATATATATATTTATATATATATATACTGTATATATGTTTATGTTTCTGAAAATCAATAGCGGTTTATTCAGTAAAATAAAAAAAGAATGTAACTGCAACACGAGATCCTTCTATTGATATATGTGTACTAGTTTTATTTCATCTGGAACATTGTAATTATCTGTATCTCATGTTACCAGATAATTACAATGCAATTATCTGTATCTGATGTTACCAGATGGTGACACAGCATACCTCAGGTATTTGTATTCCATGTCACCTGATGGTGACATAGAATATCTCCAGAATCAGCACTTATGTTACCTAGTGGTGATATAGCACAAAACCAGTATCTATACACTGTTACCTGATGGTGATATACCACATCTCTAGCATCTGTATCCCATGTTACCTAACGATGGGACAGTATACCTTAGCTATTTGTACCTCATACCACCTGGAGATTTTTCATACCTCCAGTACCTATACCAAATGTTAACTGATGGTGATATACCAGATCTCTAGCATCTGTATCAAATGTTGCTTAATAGTGAGACAGCATACCTTACCTTTTTGTACCTGTCACCTGGTGATCTATCGCACCTCCAGTAACTATACCTCATGTTACCTGTCCGTGACATACCACATCTGTAGCATGTGTATCTCATGTTACTTGATTGAGACACAGCATACCTTAGTTATTTGTGCCTTTTGTCACCTAATAGTGACATACCACTCATTAGTATCTGTACATCATGGTACATGATGAATACCTCTAGTATTACTACCTCATGTTACCTGATGTTAAAGCAACATACCTCATGTGAGAGCAAACTCTGTGATCTTGTTGTGAACTGCATTAACTAAGAACTACCTATCTCAAAGAGCTTCTTGTTCTTACTTCCTTGCTTATATGCTCCAGTCAGCTATTGAGGGACTACTTGGATCTCCTTGTATATTTATATCTGATATTGTATGTAGTACATTACCATAGCAGTTGAGGAATCTCACAAAGAGACTCTTTTTAAAGGGTCCCCTCAAGATTTACTAACTTACCAGGGCTTACTGAAATTAATGATTATTTTATTGTGAACTTTTACTACTTGTGTCATTGTATTGCTGTAGAAATTGCATAGTAATTTGTTTATTGCATTTTTATAAGCATAACCTGAAAACGAATGTGATCCAAAGTGCTAGTTATATAAATTTGGCCAGGAAAGACTTCTTCCTGTATTACCTTCTGGCTATGAAACATGTGTCTTCAAATTCCTAAGACTAACTAGTCAGGTATAAACATAAGGGCACTATTTATTTATCTATCTCATCTATCTATGCACCTATATGTCTATCTATCTATCTATATATTAACAATGTTCATATGCCTGTTATGTACCTGGAGCTTTTCTCCCCGGGCCTCTGCTGAAAATGGACATGTATCCAGTTGGACTCTCCTGGTTAACAAATGTAAAATAAATAAATAAATCTATCTATCTATCTATCTATCTATCTATCTATCTATCTATCTATCTATCTATCTATCCATCATCCATCTCAAAGTCAAAGTCAAAGTAAACTTTATTGTTGCTCTGATATATACAGCAGTACAAGCTGAACAAAATTACGTTGCTTTGGTCCCTGTGCAAGACATATCAATGAACACATAATTTGAATGACAGTAAGACTAATGCACATACAGTAATAATTAAAATATTAACAACACAATAAATTACCACAATTGGACAGGAAGACATTAGACAATATTATACTAGTTGGTATTGCAAGACTATGACTTCTGTGACAAAGGGAAATAGTGCCAGCCTAGCTAGCTGGAATTTTGTAAATAATGATATGTCATTTGGGGTCTATATTAAATCAGTAAATGCTTAAAAAAGTGAAAGCTGATTTATCGACCCCGTGTAAGCAAAAGTTTACAGCCCCGAACACATAGAACAGTGATTTTTTTTCCCAGGGGAAAAAAATTGCTGTTCCAAAAAAGAAAAAAAAAAAAAAACTTTAAAATATTACCCCACACCCCTCTACTTAAATATACCAACTCCAAGATCACACTACAGTGACAAAAATGGCAAAATAACAAAAGCAGCCAAGCGATTTCTTTCCCAGGGAAAGAATTTGCTTATATGCCATTTCGGTATTTTGCCATTTTGTGCTTTTAAGTTTGATCAAGAAGCATTTGAAAGAATGCGTCTTCAATCATATAATAGGGAACTTGTCATTTGCGAATATTAATATGATTTATATAGAAATGTAACAGAAGGAGATATTGCCAGCACAGCTATCTGGAATTTTGTAAATAATTATATGTCATTTGAGAATATTAATATGATTCATATGCTTGTCTTACAAATGTATTAGAACTGTATGGTATGTGTATATAAACGTCTGGTACAGAAGAATGTGTTGAACAGGGTTTGTACAGTGCTGAGCCTGGAAGTGTGACCACAGCATGCCTGCTGGATTATTAAACTATTGTACATGTGTAAATGTATATGTTTTAACAGTGGGAACTAGCACTTAGAGGGTTACCTTGAAAAACTTTAAGAAAATAGTTGAAATTAAATTGTTTTATGATTGTGCTATAAAAGTAAGTTTCCATGCAGCAAGGAGACAGGATGTCTAGAACTAGGGTACCTTCTGCACTGTTTTGTTTTATTGTTTTATGTCTTCCAGCAGTTGCAAAGATCTGAGAGACATATATTTTTTCACAAGAAAATGTTAAAATGTTGGTAGTTTCTGACAATGAGGGTTTAGCTTGGGAACTAAAGTCAGGTGACAAAAAGTAATGTCATCCAAGATAAACCAGCAGTGATATTTAATATTAATTTATGAACTCTGTGAGAGAGAGAAAGAGGATATTTTGTATTTTGTCTTTGACCTAACATCAGCTGGAAAAATCCACTCACTACCTTCTGCACTTGCCTTGCTGTAAGTACATTTTTTAGGGCATAGTAACTCTTTTAGATTCAGATAGGAGTATAGTAAAGTATAGCTTAGATGTTTTCTTTATTTATTTGAGACTGTCCTGCAATGTTGCTTTAAAAATTTCTTGTGATTTTGAACTCTGAAATTACTGTGATGATTTAGACAGCTGTCTTGTTCTTTTATTATTTATTATTAAATATATGTAATCCTATCTTTTTGGCTGATATCTGTGAGACATATTTAAGTTCTTAGAGTACTTGCATATCTATTTGTTGACACTGTGAGCCACTTCTAATAGCCTTGTCTCTTTGTCAAACTACCATTTGGATTAATAGTAACATTACACAGTAAGATTGGACACCCTTTGCTAAGGGCCTGAAAGTAGTTGATAAGGAGCTGGTTGGTGGCAGTCAAAAAACTACCTTATAGTCTGGGAAGAAGGGGGCATAACTAGTAATCCTGTGTCAGGCTTTCCCAGATGTGTGTGTGTGTTTGTATAAATCAAATCTCAAAGTGTGTGTGTGTGTGTGTGTGTGTGTGTGTGTGTGTGTGTGTGTGTGTGTGTGTGTGTGTGTGTGTGTGCGTGTGTGTGTCAGCTACTTGGGCAAGGACACAAAGCACTGGTTGGACAGAGAGGGTGCTGAAGGTCTTAGCCTGGACACTCAGTTGAGATCTCAACTCTATAGCTGTGCCAGTGGGGCATCTTACTGGGGATCTGGAGAAAGAGGGAGAAACCTGCCCCAAACTGACTGTGATCTCTGTGTGCTCTTAAGGGAAATTGCACTTCAATGTGTGTGTACTTGTCATCTTCCCAATGTGCATGCCCCCCACTGTTGCCAGTGGTGAGGACTGAGACTCCATGATTACTGGGCCAGTGCAGAGGCATCACCACTTCACATTGTGATTGCTTAGAATATTGCACTTCATCAGTTACAGTATGATATATTCTGATGTTCATATTGCACATGAATGGAGTGATGACTCACTCCTGACTATTGCACATTCAGGAAGTATTAGCATGAGAAATCAGGCTAACTGTACCAGTTTTTGAAGCAATTTGTCAGAGTGATTACTATAGCTGATACTTCATAGTAAGTGGCATATTGATTTAATTATTCACTGTCATGGCTGGCACTTAAGTTCATCAGCCTTATGGATAGAGGGAAGAAGCTCCTTTTCATTCCAGATGTTTTGCAGTGTAAGCTGTGATGCCGCCTGCCTGAGGAAAGGCAGAAGTACATGCCATGGGCAGGGTGAGTGGGATCATTTATTATCTTCCTATCCCTTCTGACACACTGAGTCTCATGCAGATCATCCATGGATGGGAGCGAGGTATCAATGGCTTTTTCACTGTCCTCACTACCCTCAGGAAAGCCTTACGGTCAGATGCTTTGCAGTTACCACACCAAACTATGATGTTATTTGAGAGGATGCACTCAATAGTCCCCCTGTAGAAGGCTTTGAGACTGGACTGACAGGTTTGCCTTCCACAGCTTTTGTAGGAAGTGCAGACATTGTTGTGCCTTCTTCACTGTGTGGCTAATATGAGTCAACCAGTATAGGTCTTCTAAGATATGCACCCCCAGGAACTTTGTGTTTTTGACTCTTTCCACTGCCGTTTCCTTAATTTCCAGAAGCTGATGTATGTCCTAAGTCCTCATGAAGTCCCTATTAATTCTTTGGTCTTGCTTACATTTAAGGCCAGATTGTTGCTGTCACACCAGCCTATCAGATGCTCCACTTCATCCCTGTAAGCTATTGTCTCACCATTTCTGACAAGACCTACGACAGTGGTATCATCCACGAACTTGATGATTTTATTGGATTCATGCTTGGCTATGCAGTCGTGCGTCAACAAGGTGAAAAGCAGAGGACTCAGAACACAGCCCTGAGGGATACCCTTACTCAGTGTAATACTGAGTGAACTGATATTTCCCACACATACTTTTTGGGGGTCTGTTGATGAGAAAGTCCAGTATCTAGTTACACAAGGGGGTGTTGATGCCCAGCTTGATCAGCTTCAGTATCAGGTTCTGTGGGATGACAGTGTCAAAGGCAGAACTAAAACCGATGAACAGCATTTTGGCATAGCAATTCTTGTTCTCTAGATGTGCCAAGGATTCATGAAGTGCTATAGCTATTGTATCAGCTGTGCTGACGTTAGATCTATAAGCAAACTGTAGTGTATCCAGTGTTGCAGATAGGCTTCCAGAGATATGGTTCTTGATCAACCGCTCAAAACACTTCATTACTGTTGATGTAAGAACAACTAGCCAGTAATCATTTAGGCTTGTTGGTTGGGAATTTTTGGATAAGAAAATGATTGTCATATTTTTGAAGCAACTATCTCTCTATCTATAGTTTCATAGTTTCATAGCTGCACAGGTTAAAAGGCCATTAAGTGTACAGACTCCCACATACCATTCAAGTACTTTTTATCTCCCATGTACATATCCAGTTTTATTTTGAACTTATAAAAGTAATACATTTTGTTAACTCAATTGGCAATCAATTCAAAAAAACAATGGGGTTATTGGAGTAATATACCTATCAGTTATACAACGTTTATTATGAGGAACACATCTATCTATCTGTGTATCCAACTATCTATCTATCTACCTTACTATCCATCTATCGATGTATCATCTTTCAATACATCTGTCTATCTACATGTCTTTTTGTTTGTTTGATTATTATTTATTTATTAGTTAGGTGAGACAAACCTGCAGAAACATTTTTTAGCCATGACATTCACACTCCTAGATAGGCAGTAAGATATAAAGAAATAATCTCATGACAGCATGTGGTAATAGTATTAGGTCAGCTTAACTTAATCGAGACAGATATTTATAGATAAAAACCACTGTTATGAGCACTGGCTTCTATATTATATATGGCTGCCATTCAAATAGTTGACATGTCATTAGGGTGATAAGTTTGCGAGGTTGTGAAAATTAGCAACAGCACAAATGTCTGACTGGACATTTGAGAGAATCCTTTTTTGGCTGAATTCAAGTTTTATATGGTGTATGTATGCGGAGGTGTGCAGGAATGAATGTTTAACTTAAAATGGAATGGTTCTGAAAATGTGCAAGATGGTGTTATAGCTAGGTAGTGATCATGTGCAAGTGTTGGCAGGCTACTGTTACAGTTAAGGTTAGGTAAAGGGATAGATTAAGTGTTATGTCTGGTTTGTGTTGTGTATGTATTCTGCATCCTTTGGTCTTGTCTATTGGTATTGCTAGGGAAAGGTTTTTTTTCAATGATGTAATGTGTAGGGTTAAGGTTAGGGGCGGGAGAAAGATTAGGATTAGGGTTAAAAACATAATGAAGGTGGTGTAGGAGGTGTGAAACAGAAGGTCAGAGCACTTTCTTATTTTTTACAACAGAAGGTTTTTTATGCACTACAATGCCTGTATAGTTAGTGATGGGGAGTGGTTGCATATGCTTATTTTATTTATTTAATAAGGTATTCATCCATAAAAACATGTGACTTTATGAGAAAATCTGTAACTCTAGGAGAAGTAGGGCTAACTCTGAGAGCCAGACCTCTCAACCAATTGGGGACAAATTTCAACAGAATCAGGGACAAGTCAAGAAAAAATCAGGGACAATCAGGGACACTTTTAAAATATTAATGCTATTAACTTGAAACATTGACAGAATCAGAGCATATGAATTAATACACATTTTCTGAAGTAAAATAAGTTTATAACTCTTAATTATTGTCATTATTCATTAAGTATAATTCACCACCTTTCCTCCAAAAGTCATTAGTTTTAGGAGGGATTAATAGGGACAGTGTTAAAATCAAAGTCAAAATCAGGGACGTCCCTGAAAATCAGGGACAGTTGAGAGGTATGATGAGCCAAAATTATAGTGCTATACCTCAATCATAGCAGCAGAGGCATATGGGAAGGGCACTAATATACCTAATCATATATCAAGAACATCTTTAGCCATTAAAAAGAAAGACATTGAAAAGACAATTCTAATTATGTACACTACCAGTCCATTAATGCGGTCAGTCATTTGTCAGCAACACTCTTTTGACCAAGAACTGATTCTGTTCTTTATTCAGCGACATTATCTAGCATTTATAGTAGTTGTGCTATTACAGTGAAAGTTTACAAATAACCTGCAAAGAAATGGACACAAAGATGAATACGCTGATCAACAAAACAACTGTATTAGAAGAAACCATTCAATTGTGACTAATGATAGAAAATGCATTTAAGATGACAACAGCTCTGTATCAAGAGTGAATAAAAACTGCTGTACTTTGCAGATAATATGCAAAAGATGCCGACAGGGGTACTTGTTTAATATAACTAGTCACTCAGGACACTTGAAATTCAATGAGATTTTACAAACATCTTGTAAGAGCTGCTAACAAATTGATGATAGTGCTATCAATGTCTTTGAGAGTACAGTCTTTAGAATTCAGAATAATCCCTTAAGCAGTTTAAAGAAAATGAGTCTTCTTTTTTTCCTGGATCTAATAACACACTTCAGAAGTATTATGTGCTTGTAATCTTAAAAGCTCCATTTTATCACAGTCAATACCAATATTGGGCCTGAACATGAAGGATTAAAACAGTCATTGTTTTCATTTCTTTTCTTTTACAACCAACATAAAAATCATAATAACACAAGCATTAAAAAGGAAAATGTTATCAGAAGACAGCCTACTTGTCTGCTGAGTCAGGGTAAAAGCAGATCTGACACCTCAAAGCACAGACATTATTCTATTGCTGTACTTGTTAAAATAACTTTCTCACTCTGCCATTTCAGGTTTTCATCTGCCTTTCATCTTAAATCTACAGACTTGCCCTGCATGGCATATAATTTTTCACAACACCTTTCTAGGAAGAATGACTTCTTATTTTCTACGCTGCATCTTATCTCATCTCTGATTCCTTATCATCCGGAAAATCTGATGTGATTAAGAAATAATTTATTCCCTTCACCTAAATTAATGTACAAGTCATTTAGCACCAACTATTCTAACTTGTCTTACAGGAAATGCAGTCCTCACAGTCTATTTTTAGAGACTTTGCTTTCTAATGTCTTTATTATCCTGGCCACGGTATGCAGTACCATCTTGAATAATTTTTGAATAATTTTGGCATCCTTCTTTCAGAATAGACACCAGTATGGCTTGTAGTAATCCACATGTTGCCCTGTCACTGATCTCTACAGTGTATTATCTCCTTATCTGTGAACTACATCAGTACAGCTTAGCATGACAGCATCTAGCTTTTCAAGACTTTTACACACTGTTAATTACAACTGTTTATGCTTACCTTTGTAAACAACCCTATCTAATTCTCCACCAAAGTAGTAAATATCTATGCTCCCCTGAAGTCACTGCCCCATACATAGCTTTTGCTAATAACTGAAATACATTAAATTACCTGGAAAGCAGTCCATCTCCAATGTTTTTAATCTGTTTTACAGTCAGGTCAGATCTCCTACAACTACCACAGACTTTCAGTGTCAATGTCATCCACCCTATCCATTTTCCTAATAAAGTACACTTTCTAAGATTAAAAAAAAAGTATATAACAGTGATAATATCAAAACCTCAAAATAAATTATTGAATAATGACCAAACACACATCAAACAAAATGAGCTTTGCTGCTGACATGTTTCTATACTAACTTGCCCTGGGTAGCAAATGATAAAATAAAGTAGGACACTATGGCATTATTTACCTTCCTATGTATGCTTCAATTTAAAAAAACCTTTCTCAATAGACATGATTAGGTATTACTATAAACACAAAAATTGTCCCTCAGACACCAAGTCTTTAGCTACATTGTCTCACTTCACCTCTCAATTAATTCCACTGCAACCAAGGGAGTCAAGTACTTGTATAACACATCTTATCTTGCTTGATATTCGAAGCAATTCCATATTTGCTATTTTCTTCAAAAAAACATGTAAATCTGAATGAACAAAAGACTCCACTAATTTTACTTTTCTCATGATTACTTTCTTTGACCGCAAAAAACAAATGTAGAAAAGGATGTTCATGCGTATCCCATATCCAATTTTCTTAAATCCTGAGCAGAATTACTAAAGGTATATATCTCTCTCTAGATATATATATATATATATATATATATATATATATATATATATATATATATATATATATATACACACATAAAGTATATATATATATATATATATATATATATATATATATATATATATATGAAACACACAATCCCAGTGCGGAAGGAACTGCCAAAAATTATATAACAGCCAAGAAATGTATAAACCAAAGTAGATGCGTGGCTTCAAAGAACCAGTCAGCGTGTATTCCAAAAAGGTAGAAGTTTAATAACGTGAGCGCTTTCGCGGTCCTGCCGCTTCTTCAGACGTGAATAAAAAAACATTAATAATGATGTTTACATATAGTGAAATTCAAAAAACATCACTTCCTGAACAAAGAACATCACTTCCTGAACAAAGACATCATTTCCTTTACCCAAAACTACAAAATACAGAAATATAAAAAACTACAACTACCATGAAGCGCTAAATATAAAAAGCATAGCTACATTGAAATACAATGACAGTCAAATATAAAACATTGAATCTAAATTCATCTGATAGATCTGCCTTTGAGGGATGGCTTAAGGGGGACAGATTCATTAAGTCCCCTACTCCAATGAGCCGCTAACCGCAAAATCCACCGGGTTTCTGCTGCTTCAGTGCGATTAACAATATCGCCACCTCTTAAACAACTTGGCTGAACATGTATTACTTGAAATAGAAAGGTATGATGCTCATAAGAGAGCATATGCTTAGATATTGCACTACAATTGTCACCTCTGGTAAAGCAATACATATGATAACGAATCCTCTCCCTCAAGGACCTGTTGGATTTGCCCACATAGAATCTAAAGCATGATTGACAGCAGGCAACATACACTATGTTACGTGTATTACAATCAGAAGTACACTTAATTTCCCAAAGCCTGCCGTCATTGGGGGAACGAAAAAATCTGGAAGTGTCTATGTATCTACACTGGGGACAATGACCACATTTGTTGGTATGATGAAAATTAAAACTCTTGCTTAAATCAGAGGACATACATAAAGAAGGAAAACAGAGAAGTTGTTTGAGATTTTTGGTGTTCGTATAGGTATATCGTGGGCAATTACCAACTAGTTGCTGGACATCATTGTCGATCATCAAAATATTCCAATTATTGATGATTGTTTGATGGACTACAGAATTATTATTTGCAAACGGTAAAACCATTGATAGCCGTCTATTGTCACATACTCTGTTAGTATTGTGGTGTGTAGAATTAGAAAAATAGGGTCTCCCAAGACTAGTCCTTAAAGTTGTAACAGTATTGCAGACAGACTCTACCTTGTCGATGGCATAACCTCTGCTACAGAAATGTTTCCTAAGAGTAGAAAGCTCCTGTTTAAAAGCAGTATCATCAGAGCAAAGGCGTGAGATCCTCAAAGCTTGCCCTCTGTTTATATTATCAAACAATTTAGGTGGATGCATGCTTTGAGGAGATAGAAAAGAGGCTGTATAGCATGCCTTACGAAAGACTTTTGTCTTAATAAATCTAGACTCACGATAAACAGTGACATCCAAATAGTCTACTGAATCTGATGAGTAGAACATGGTAAATCGAAGAAAGCCAAATCGGTTAGCGGCTCATTGGAGTAGGGGACTTAATGAATCTGTCCCCCTTAAGCCATCCCTCAAAGGCAGATCTATCAGATGAATTTAGATTCAATGTTTTATATTTGACTGTCATTGTATTTCAATGTAGCTATGCTTTTTATATTTAGCGCTTCATGGTAGTTGTAGTTTTTTATATTTCTGTATTTTGTAGTTTTGGGTAAAGGAAATGATGTCTTTGTTCAGGAAGTGATGTTCTTTGTTCAGGAAGTGATGTTTTTTGAATTTCACTATATGTAAACATCATTATTAATGTTTTTTTTTTTTATTCACGTCTGAAGAAGCGGCAGGACCGCGAAAGCGCTCACGTTATTAAACTTCTACCTTTTTGGAATACACGCTGACTGGTTCTTTGAAGCCACGCATCTACTTTGGTTTATACATTTCTTGGCTGTTATATAATTTTTGGCAGTTCCTTCCGCACTGGGATTGTGTGTTTCATTTTTATCCTGGGACTTGGTTGTTTTTTCACATAGTTTCCTTCAAAAGAAGAAAATAATACAAAAAGTACAGATTTTAATCGAAGGTAGATGGGGGGCTTTGTCCCCCCACACTCTCCCTAACTATATATACCAACTCCAGGGTTGCACAGCATTGGGGAGGGGGACAAATTCCTGTTTTTTGCCTTGAATACTGGTTTTCGATCAAATGAAATTTGGATCAAATGGGATCAAGTCAAATGAAATTTTGATCAAATGAAGTAGACCCATACATATATATATATATATATATATATATATATATATATATATATATATATATATATACATATACATATACATGCACACACACACACACACACACACACACACACACACACACACATATATATATATATATATATATATATATATATATATATATATATATATATATATATGTGTGTGTATATATATATAGTACTTTGAGGGGTTGATGAATGAAGAGAATGAGAGGGAGAGAAGGTTGGATGATGTGCGGATAGAGAATCATGAAATGCAGTGGATTAGCAAGGAGGAAGTAAGGATAGCTATGAAGAAGATGAAGAATGGAAAGGCTGTTGGCCCAGATAACATACCTGTGGAAGCATGGAGGTGTTTAGGTGAAATGCCAGTGGAGTTTTAACTAGATTGTTTAATGAAATTTTGGAAAGTGAGAGGATGCCTGAGGAATGGGGAAAAAGTGTTTTGGTACCGATTTTTAAGAATAAGGGCGATGTGCAGAGCTGTAGTATCTACAGAGGGATTAAACTGATCAGTCACAGCATGAAGTTATGGGAAAGAGTAGTGGAAGCTAGGTTAAGAAGGGACATGATGATTAATGATCAGCAGTATGGTTTCATGCTGGGAAAGAGCACTACAGATGTTATGTTTGATCTGAGAGTGTTGATGGAGAAGTACAGATAAGGTCAGAAGGAGTTACATTGTGTTTTTGTAGACTTAGAGAGAGCATATGACATGGTGCCTAGAGAGGAGTTGTGGTATTGTATGAGGAAGTTGGGAGTGCCAGAAAAGTATGTAAGAGTGGTACAGGATATGTACGATGGTAGTGTGACAGCAATGAGATCTGCGGTCGGAGTAAGGGATGCGTTTAAGGTGGAGGTGGGATTACATCAAGGATCACATCTGAGCCATTTCTTATTTGCAATGGTGATGGACAGGTTGACAGACGAGATCAAACAGGAGTCCCCGTGGACTATGATGTTTGCAGATGACATTGTGATCTGTAGTGAGAGTAGGGAACAGGTGGAGGAAAGCCTGGAGAGATGGAGATATGCTTTAGAGAGAAGAGGAATGAAGGTCAGCAGGACTAAGACAGAATATATGTGTGCGAATGAGAGGGAGGATAGAGGAATGGTGAGGATGCAGGGAGTAGAGGTGGCAAAGGTGGATGAGTTTAAAGACTTGAGATCAATAGTTCAGAGTAATGGTAAGTGTGGACGAGAGGTGAATAAGAGAGTACAGGCAGGATGGAGTGGGTGGAGAAGAGTGTCAGGAGTGATTTGTGACAGATGAGTACCAGTAAGAGTGAAAAGGAAGGTCAACAAGAGGGTAGTGAGACCAGCTATGTTATATGGGTTGGAGACAGTGGCACTGACAAAAAGGCAGGAGTCAGAGCTGGATGTGGCAGAGTTAAAGATGTTAAGACTTGCACTGGGTGTGATGAGGGTGGACAGGATTAGGAATAAGTATATTAGAGGGTCAGCCCAGGTTGGAAGGTTTGGAGTCAAAGCCAGAGAGGCAAAATTACGTTGGTTTGGACATGTGCTTTGGAGGGATGCTGAGTATATTGGGAAAAAGATGCTAAGGATGAAGCTACCATGTAACAGGAAAAGAGGAAGGCCTAAGATAAGGTTTATGGATGTAGTGAAAGAGGACATGCAGGTGGTTGGTTTGACAGAGCAAGATGCAGACGACAGGAAGAAATGGAAACAGATGATCCGCTGTGGCAACCCCTAACGGGAACAGCCGAAAGATGATAATAATTATAGTTTTATAGATATATATATATATATATATTTATTTATATGCTATTACATATATATATATATATATATATATATATATATATATATATATATATATAAATATATATAAATAAATAAATAAATATATATATATATATATATATATATATATATATATATATATATGTATATATATATATATATATATATATATATATATATATATATATATATATATATATATATATATATATATATATATATATCCATATGCCTCAAGCAATAGGTCTTGCAAGTTAGATAGTGACAATTCCATTTATACACATTGCTAGAAAATACTGTCCAGACACTAATTGAGTGAATAAAAGATCATTGGGGAACAAAAGTAAATTGTCACACCTTCTACTGAGTGAGAGTCAATCAGTCTGTGCATGTTCAAAGAGCTGAAACACTTCCTTTGCTGCCATGTGCAGGTAAGTAAAACATATAGAAGAAACGAGTGGGTAAATACAAATTAGGTAGAGAAAAAAACCCAAGCAAAGAAAAAAAAACTTACGGGACATATAGACGTTCACTTGTCCAAAATAAAAAGGAAACTCTGTAGTAATGCACTTTATGAACACATAAATGAGACTGATGGGACAAATTATTTTAAGTTTATGATACTGCGGAATGTGCCTGTGAATTTGATAGGTGATTTAATTTCTAACACTGAACATGCAGAATACAAATGGTTTAACATTTTAAGAGCTGACAAAGGTCCTTGGTTGAATGGTATAAATAGTCTGATTCCTGTACTGAAAATGAACCTTTTTAAATGAAGTTTTTTTAATTATTTGTTAAATATTGAAATGTTTTAATAGTTAAATACCAGTTGTTGAGTCTTTACCATTGAGAATTTTGAATTAATTATGTATTCAGTAATTAAGTTATGTGGGTTTGCCCTTTGCCCAACAACTTGAAAAACTTATTTTAGAAAGCTTGAAAGCTCATTCTTTTAGTACATTTTTTTTCAATATTATTTAACCAATTTTTTCTTTGTTTAAGTAAAAAATATAAACAGTGTTAATATAACTAAGTCTAAAGATCAGTGCAGTAAATCCTTTATCCAGTGACATACTTAGCATGCTAACCGGTACCCTATCAGGACCTCAGCCATCTCCTTAAATGTCTTAGGTTGAAATCCATCTTGACCAAGTACATAGTGCATGCTGTGTGCTCTCAGCCTTTTCTGCAGCCAGTCTTTGGAGGTCTACACAGCTGTCTTATGCTGCAGTGTTCCTCTCTTCACAACATATATTTCCCATTTCAGTCCCAGACAACTGGCTGAACAGTTCTGCCTGGTGTTCATTATCTAAGTGCACACCATATTTTTAATATTTCTCATTAAATGCTGATTAATGGGGCGGCCACGGTGGTGCAGTGGTTAGCATTGCCGCTTCACAGCAAGAGGTTCTCCGGTTTGATCCTCGGCTGGGGTGCCTTCTGTGTGGAGTCTGCATGTCCTCCCTGTGGTCATGTGGGTTTCCTCCAGGTGCTCCGGTTTCCTCCCACATCCCAAAGACATGCTGCAGGTGGATTGGACACTCTAAATTGGCCCTAGGTGTGCATGTGAGTGTGCCTTCTGTGGAAGGTTGGGTGCCGGGCTGGCAACTCGACACCGTAAAACTCCACTGCCATTCAATGTGCGGACAAGGTGATCCGCTGTGGCAACCCCTAACTGGGAAAAAGCTGAAAGAAGAAGATTAAATGCTGATTAATACTGTTTCTCTTATAAAGGAGAAAAAAAATGTCTTTTCTTTTTCTTTTTTTTTTGGCACTCTGTCTTAAGTCCTACACCACTATCTCCTGTACCTGAGCAACTTCTTCAGAATTTCTTGTGTAGTTGTCCTTATGTCTTTTGTTTTTTACTTCCTGAACTTTTTTCTGGTAAAAATGAAAAAAAAAAATCACCTCTGTGTTTTTTATTTTCTGGACTTCCAGAATGCTGTCTTTCATCACTGATTGCTGACATGTCTTGGCAAATTGGGCTTATTAGTTTGTTTATTCATTTTGACCTATGTTCTAGTACAATTTCCTTTTCCAGCTGTACGTTAGTTTCCTAAACCATTACACATCTGATTTATGCTAATTCTGTGAGGTAGCCTGTGTTTTTTTTATTCTGTATGTTCTATGATCCTCTTATACCTACCTAAAATTACTTTCCCTACATTTTCCACCAAACACCTATTTGTTGCTTTTCTTTATCAAGCAAACTATGACCTATTCACACCTGTGTATTTTCAATCCAAAGGTCATTGCTGTCATTACACCAGACAGCAGGAAATACAAACAGCATCTAGAAACAGAGCTGCTTAAACTATCCTTTTCCGCACACTTTTTGTATGTTTCAGTAACAAAGGAAAGTAGTGATCTGTACTGCAGACAAGAGATTAATTTACAGCCACCAGTTTTATTAGCATAATCCATCTCCAACCAACATAAATTCTCCATGTTCTCAGCTTGGCTTCAGAGAAACAACTATTCAAAAACTACCAGTAGTAAGCTATGTATAACATTTATATTAAAGGTTTACATAATTCTTTTAGAGTTTTATGTCAATTCTATTCAAAACCAATTGCTAAACTGTCTACAGGAAGAACTCCTATCCCCTACATAACATGGTTTCCGTCCTTCCCACAGAACTAAGTCTGCACTTCTAACCTATAGAGATACTGTCAATAAAGCTAGATATAATGACAAACTAGTCTCCTCCCTATTTCTAGACTTGTCTAAAACCTTTGACACAGTTTGTTACAACAAACTTCTACTTCAAATGTCCTCATTAGGTTTGTCTCCACCCAGCCTTCTATGGTTCAAAAGCTACCTATCCAATAGGCATCAATCAGTAAAATTGCACTTCACCAGTGCTCCATACCATCCAGTCATCACTAGTGTACCACAAGGCTCTATCCTTGCCCCCCTTTAATATTCTCACCATTGCTCTCCACATATCTGCACAACAGACCTCCCAAATAGAGTATGCAGACGACTCAATACTCATGTGCACATTGGAGAATGTGGCACACCAAAAAATTATTCAGGAAGCTTTAACAGCAACTGAAACATGGCTTTATAACTCACAGCTCATACTCATACCTTAAAAAAAATGCTACTTTTCCCCCCAAATTACTCTCCCATGATAAAACAAAATATAAAGCCCTTTCTCTTGATAATACAAATATTGATGTCACTTCTCATAGCAAATTATTAGGGATGGTAGTGGATGGCGGTAATCTTAAATTTACCCTGCATATCTAAAATTGCATAAGAATAACTCATCAAAAATTAGGGATGCTTTATAGAGCCAAAAACTTTCACACCAAAGCAAATAAAGTTACACTTACCACCACCTATCTCCTCCTCAAACTATTTTATGATGTTCCCATCCTTACTAAACTTCAGGCATCACAAAAATCAAAACATGAACAGTGCTATAACAAAGTTGTTGAATTTGCAGCAAATATTCCTTTCAGAAATCACCACTGTATAGCAATAAACTGGTAAGACGTACCCCATCAACTAACGTATACACAGTTTTTTACCACCTATAAAATTGTACATTATCCATCTGTCTGTCCAGGTGTAAGTAACATTCTACACAGCTATGTTCCTAGTCAGTCATTATAATTCAATGACCAAAAATTCTTCTCTGTCCACAAAAAAAAAAAAAAAAAAAAATATCAAACCTGCTGGCCATTCTCTGTACTCTTTCCATTTTGCTAAGGCCTATTCATCAGGTCAATAACCTCCATCCCATCCTTCAAAACCATTCTGAAAGACTTTCTAGCCAAAAGCTGGCTCTGTTCTTGCTCAATACTAGGATAAACTATCCCCTAAATATGGTCAAATACCTATTCATACCTTACGACTCTTTACACTTTCTTTTTCACTTACTTCATTACTTCTATCAATTTTTTTTCTTATGGCTTTCTCTCTACATATACCATACTATCACTTCATATTGCAAGTCCTGTTTGTGTTACAATAACTTACCTTTAATTTCTCTATAAATTGGATAAATTTTTTTCTAACTATTAAATCATTGTCATATAACCTGCATCTACTTAATTGACATTTTCATATTATGTCTAATTTGGTATAGTTATTTAAACTGCATTTTTTTGTATTAATTTAAAGACTGTAAAATTATTATTTTTAAAATATTTATAATACTTTTGAACCCTTCACCCATCGTCTCTGTTGAAAATGGTCACCTATCGAGTCAGACTTTCCCAGTAATCAAATGTCAATAAATAAATAACTACATAAATAAATAAATAAATAAATTGATCAGTGCATTTCATAATGAAGTTCTAAATAACGTTCCCAGATGAATGATTTATAGTTTCTTATTATTTACTGAAGACACATATGTCAGGGTGATCTCTTGTGCCTTATTATTTACTAAAGATAAATGTGTCATGAATTTTATGAGACTTTCAGTCACAAGTCTTGCTTGCCATACGTAATAAGATGTATATGAAATGTTACTAGGCAAAATACAGTTCTTTGCTCTCTTATAGGTTCATAGGTTCATGGGTAGGTAGTAGGCTATTGGCCCAAGGGCCTACATAAACCTAGCCAAAAAAGTACCCTGGCTTTTGCCACCCAAGAAAATTATTTTCCTGTGCCACTGTCAAGACGAGCCACAGAAGTGCTCCCGGGGTGAATTTCCTATTTCCCATCCAATCATCAAGATTTTTCTTGAAGAGTGCTAATGAGGAGCTTTGTTTGATATAGATAGGTAGTTTGTTCCAGAGTATGGGAAGTCTCCAGGACAGGAATCTATCCCTCCAGCATGTTCTATTTATTGTGGTGACAAGGTTTAGGTCCCTAGAGCATGTAGCTTGGAGGGATTGGAATTTCTTTAAGTCGAGCATGTCCAACAGCTTTGGGTTTGACATAGCTTTGTATGTTAGGCAGAGAGTGCCTCTGAGTAGGCGATATGCAACGGAGTAAAGCTGAGCTTTTGAGACGCTCTGAATAGGGCATCAGTTTGAGGCCAGTAATCCTCTTTGTGAGGGATTTCTGTGGCCTTTCCAGTTGTTGTAGATGTCTTGTGAGGTACATACCAAAAAGGGTGCAATATTCTATAGTGGGACTAATGAGTGATGAGTAGAGGGGAACAATTACCTCTTTTTTTCTGGATGAGAAACCTTTTGTGATGAGGTGTGCCACATAGAAGGATTTCCTGACTACTGTGGCAATGTGATTATCAAAGGAGAGACTACTGTCCACCTGTGTCCCAAGGTCTCTTATCACACTTTTGGTGTTAAGTAGGCTACTGCCTATGTGGTAGTTCATGGGTACAGAGTTTTTATCAAAAGGGATGACAATTCACCTTTTGGCATTGAGCTTGAGGCCATGGCTTTGACACCAGGCATCTGTCTCAGTGAGGCCCTTTTGTAGGATGTCCACATCGTTAAGAGTTTCGATTATGGCCCATAGTTTGCAGTCATCTGCAAACTTTGTTAGCCAAAGACATTCTGTGTTAGCCTGTACTTTGGAGAAGTAGATACCAATCAGGAGAGGACCCAGGACTGAACCATGTGGTACTCCACTTGTCACTGGTTTGAAATCGGATTTGGTGTCTGCTACTTTCACAGTGTGGGTTCTGTCAATGAGCCAGTTGGCAACCCATCTTGTGACATAGGGATTTATATTTAGTTTAGTGAGTTTATCTATAATTCCAGAGTGGGGGGTGGTGTCAAAAGGCTTGGCGAGATCTAGACAGGCTGTGTGAATCACCTTACACTCATCTATGGCTTTGGTGACTGCTTCAAAGAAGTCTATCAGGTTTCGGATACATGATCTGCCTTTTACAAAGATGGACTGGGTGAGGTCCAGAGTTTGGAGATTACCAATGTCTTTTACCTACTTTTAGAGGTCTTCCAAAGACACACAAAACACAAGAGAATCCCCCTCTTAGACCTATTATATCGAGCAGGCATTGGTTAACTGAGTCTATGTCTATTTATCTTGAAAAACAGCTTAGACCGTTTGTTTATTCAACTAGCTCGATTCTAAGGGACACAAATTATATTGGTATAGAATATTTGAGATTGTTTTTGATTAAAAAAGGAATGAATAGGGACTTAGTTACTAGATGTGCTATGTTAATGGATTTGGTTCTTACTAATAATGTTGTCACATATGATGATAAATACGTTTTACAAACCACAGGCGTAGCGATGGGTAACCCATGCGCTAATTCTTATGTGAATCTTGTTTTAGCATACTGGGAGTATACCTATGTTTTAGAGCATTTGCTTTTTTCTGAACATATTACTTATTATAGACGTTTTTTGGATGATGTTTTTCTCATATATAGAGAGAGAGCTTGGATACCCTTAATGAATTCACCACTTATATTAATGGGACAACAACTTTCTTAACTTTTGTTGAGAAGTTTTCTCAGAATGAAATTGAATTTTTGGATGTTATGCTAAGAAAATCTGATGAGTGTATAAGTGCTGTGGTATATAGGAAACCTTGTAGGAGGAATGCCCTTCTACATTGTGATAGCTTACATCCGCCACATATACATAGAAATATAGTTAAGAGCCAAGTATTAAGGACATCTCGTCTAACAAGTGAAGATCAAGTTTTTGATAAAGCTATTAGTGAGGTGAAAAAGGATTTTGTAGAAAGAGGGCATCATCCCTGTGATTTTGAAGTGACACATGAAGCAATGCGTAATAATATTGTGAAACTTTATATCAAAAGAGACGCTGCAACACCAGTGAGACAGCATAATAGTACATCTCTATCAACCAATAGGATAGTTATTCCTTACACTAATAATAATAAAAAAGTGACAGAGATTATTAAAAAGAATTGGAATATACTATTATTGGATGATCAAATAAGAGATGTAGTGGGTAATTTTCCTAGGTTAAATTATAAGAATACCAAATCATTGACGAGGTTACTTTGCTATGAGAAGCAAAATAAAAATAATAGAGAAATTAGTTCTACTAGGAAAGGTACTTTTGCTTGTCGCAGTTGTAATCAATGATCTTTTATAATGAATACAAATAGTTTTACACATCCTGACACAGTTTAGTCATTATACTGACTGTAAGTCAAGGAATTTAGTTTATTTAGCTATCTGTCAAAAATGCAACTGCTTCTATGTAGGTAAGACGAACAGGACTTTGAGAGAGAGAATTAGGGAACATGTCTATGCTATTAATAGGGAAAATGAAGGGAATGCTATAGCTAGACATATAGTCCCCAATGACACCACTCATAATTTAAATTTTTTAGTTCTTGAGTTAATACATTCCACAGTGAGGTTAGGTGATATTAAATATTATACAGAGAAGGAAAAAGGGAAATTGATTATTAAACTGCAAGCTGATAAAGAGCATGACTTGAATGAGAAGGTTTCTCTAAAGCCATTCCTTAAAGATTGTGCATTTAATCATTGATTTTACAATGTTTTAAGATATTTTATTTATTACTTATATATTTGATTATGAATATAATTGGTTTTGGATACACACACACACACACACACACACACACACACACACACACACACACACACACACACACACACACACACACACACACGCACACACACACATATATATATATATATATATATATTTTTTTTTTTTTTTTTTAAGGTTTTAACAGTGTTTTTATATAGAACACATACACATGTACTGTAACTTTAAATCTGTTTTGATTTTATTGGCTGTTCTTTAATTTGGAGAGTATTTAAGTTGTTTCTTTTCATATTGCATTTGATAAGTCTGATGAAGCATTCTTAGAAACATGAAAGCGCTTACTTTGTTGCAATAAACTGATTTTTTATTAATTGGTCGGCTTCGATAGTCATGGTATACCTCGGTTTCTTTTTTCTGGAATGGCTATAGTCAGCCAACATCGCAAACACAATCAACGAAGGTGGAGGGTGTGCCCCCCCACACCCCCCAATGTGAGGGGTTATAACCCCCACACCCCCTAACTATATATATATATATATATATATATATAGAGAGAGAGAGAGAGAGAGAGAGCTACTCTGAGATTGTACTACAGTAGGGAATAGGGCAAATAGAAAAGGTTTCACTATTCACTTACCTTATGCATCATGTTACTTCCTGGTTCTTGAACAACAATGATCATTCACTGAATTTATTTTTGATGATGTCATTGTTCGGTAATTGCCGATTTAGCTGTCTTCCATTCAATATTTCCTCATTCAGGTTTCTTATTTTTCGGTAGCCAAACATAGACCCTTATAAACCCATAAGCGTGATCAGCCAAATCTGTAAGGCTAAAGAAAGGATCATTATGGAATTAGTAAATAGGGATACAGGTAACTTATAAACTCTTGACCCATATCACTTAAAATGCATCCAGGGAAAAGCCTGCCTACTTAACCTGATCATATTCTTCTAAAAGTTTACTGAAGCAATGACTGGGGGCAAATCCATACACACTGCACATCTAGACCTCATAAAGGCATTCAACACCATTCAATGTTCAGGTATCTTAGATAAACTCTCCCAGTTTATAGCGTTTTTAACAAAAAAGCGACTCACAAGTTGAATCACGAAAATTAAGGTAGGTGGCTCTCCCTCCTACAAAACAGTTTTCACTAGCAATGTACTCCACAGAGTTCAGTCCTTAGGACACTCATCTTTGACATTTACTTCCTAGAGTTCTAAGCAAATGTTCTCAGGGTTTATCTTTGACCATGTTTGCACAAGTCTATAAATTTGTTGAAATCATAAACTCCCCAGAGGAAAGAAATCCTCCTAGAAGGCATTTCCCAAACAAATAGCTAGTATCAAACTATAGGCAAAAATATATGTCAAAAAATGTATAATCTTATTCTTCAGATGATAAGATTTCCCTTGTAGCTATCATATTGACAAAACACTCCTGAAAGCTGAACTTGTATCAGTAATCTAGGAACCTATGTCAACGATGAACTATCCTTTGATTACCATGTATTCACTACTGTTAACAGAGTACTTTTCATCACCCAGCTTATATCTGAAGGTATGGTCTTTTGGTCCAGGGTGCAATTATTCCACTGTTCATTGAATATAATACTTTATTCAGTATGTATCTGTCCAAAAACTTGTTATAATTGGAGTGACCACAACACTTTCTCACTAAAACAATCAAGGGCCTAAATCACAAAAACAATGCAGATTACCTGAAAGCCTTTTCTTATTTCTCGATACCATACAAGCCACCTTTCCTAATCCATTAAAATAATTGCATGTTCGCACATCCAAAGGTAGCATGAACACCCATTAAAGGGAGGTTAATCTGTTTTTCCAACACATATAGAACATGTGGAGGGTTAGATGTATATCACAGAGAATAAGTCTTCTTTGGAACCATCTTCCACTCCATTTAAAGTGAAGTATTTCTTTACTCTATTTAAATGTCACTCGGATTAATGGAAACTACATATTCACCTCTAGTCTAGTGCCCATGTACCTTACATATAAGGGCAACAAGTATGCTCTTACTGCCTCTGGGTTATTCATTTGCAAAATATTAAGAGCTAAAATCTACCACAAAATATAAGTCTAGTAAGTACCTATGAATCTATGAACCTAAACAAAGCTGAAAGGTAGAGTGAAAATTGGTAACAATACAGTAGCAGTAGAAAAAAATCAAAAGCACTTGAGGCAGTCATAGTAGATGCTCTAGAGGAAAAGATTGTTCAGAGATACTAACATATGAAGTGGTAAAAGGTAAAACAGCGTGGCACAGTGGTACAGTGGTTAACGTTGTCGCCTCACAGCAAGAGGTTCTCTGGTTCGATTCTCGGCAGGGGTGCCTTCTGTGTGGAGTTTGCATGTTTTCCCTGTGTTTGCATGGGTTTCCTCTGTGTACTCCGGTTTCCTCCCACATTCCAAAGACATGCATCTGGAGCATTTCTCCCCGGGCCTCCGCTGAAAACAGGGTCTGTGGAACCTAGTTGGACATTCCCGGTCAACAAATGTTAAATAAAATAAAACTATACATTACAGGAAGTTGCCATCTTTCTTTACAGATACTTGATAAGGCCTCTTATGGAGTATTCTGGGAAGTTTTGGTGGTATATATTTCTCCTCAGAGGAGATGTACCAGGAGATTCATTAACAAGTTGAGCTAAAGAAAAGACATTTGTCTGTCTGTGCATGGTGAACAGCCTTCTTAATCAAATGTGCAAGCCTGCAGACTACCTTACAAGTTGAAAAGCCCCTGCTCAAGTCCAGTGCTTGTGGGCACTTTGAGGTATAGATGGACTTGTGTAGATAATGTCAGTACAGTAATGTAAACAAGCCCAAAATCAGTAAGCAAGTAATTGCAAATAGTACAAGAACAGATAAGACAATGTGAAATACATAAATGACAGGGAAATCCTAACAATACCTGCAAACAAGGAAAGTTGATACAGTTGGAAACTGCATTTAATGTGGTTAGTGGACATGCAGGAACTTCAGTGGCATTGCCATGTATTTTGGGATGTAAAAGTAAATGTTCAAAATGAATCAATTGTGACTTTTGAACAGACATACAGGTAACACAAGTTTACAAATTCTCGTGTGTTATATATTTTGAAGTACCAATGCAGAGGTAATGGGAAAGTATATACATAAAACTGTGGACCAAATGAGAAAATTAAGGAACACCCCTGGACATAATTCCCATATTAGTAATGATAGTGGAAATAGTAATAACAGTTGTGGCAGAAACATGCATGTTATAAAGGGAAGGAATTGTGGAAGCTAATACATCCCAAATCAGTATGTAATACAATCTACAAGTACCTGCAACAAAAACCGAACTGTCACTTCAAACATCATATTAATAGATGATTATGTTGCAGTGCATTGGTACATATATATAACTGCAACAGATCATATATTTATATAGAAGGGAGCTCCACAACATTGATTATTTATTGTGCTTCATGATGACCATCATTCAAAATAATGCATCATTGTATTGGGTATACTCATAAGGAAATACTGCAGCTACTGAATGAATGTCACCTACCCATCCTAAAACTCTAACAAACTATTTTAACTAAGGTTCTAATGCACGTTTTGACCACTGTGTAGCATGACACACACCATGATATGTGAATAAATCATTCTTGCCTGAAACTTATTTATTTATTTATTTAACATTTGTTGACCGGGAAAGTCTGATTAGGACAGAGATTTTTTTTTTAGTGGAGGCTCAGGGAGAAACACTCCAGATGCATGTCTTTGGAATGTGGGAGGAAACCAGAGTACCTGGAGGTAACTCACATGAATGCAGGGAGGACATGCAGATTCTGCACAGAAGGCACCCCAACCAAGAACCGAACTGGAGAACCTCTTGCTGTGAGTCAACAACATTAACCACTGCTCCACTGTGCCACCCAAACTACTATATTATGAACAATCATAATGTAAATCAAGGTCCTCTTGACCAGTGCACTAACTGATAAAGCCATACAAGATTTCATAACACACTTGCTACACAACACCAACTTGAAGGGGCATAACAAAAGTTGACTTTTCTCTCCCCAGTTTAAATGTTTATAATGCTGTAGAATTGTAAACATCAGTTGTGTTTGAGAAGCCAGTCTTGTCTGTTACCAGTCCTTTACACACTTATTAGTTACACCTTATAAGACTAGAACACCTGCATATTTGGGTTCATAGTTTACAGTGCTGTATGTTAACTACTAATACCATAAAGAACACTGCATCTAAAGTCACATGAAGCACACACTAAAATGAATCACAGTATTTTGCAATGATTATGCCTTTCCCAAGTCCAGAAACCTTTAACATTGTTTGTGTTCACACAAGTGTGGGTTCCATATCACCATATTTTGGGTAAACCAGTCCTGTTTGTCACAAGAATCTTCCAAAAATACATTACCAGATTCAAACCACAGTCTATCTAGGTCCATAATCTGTAGAAATATATTTTAACTGCTGACTGATGCCACAGAAAAGATAATCATTTAAATTTTCAGAAAGCACACACTTGAATGGATGACTTTAGGGGTGTATTTAAAGCCATTTGACTCACAAAAATGTGTCAGAGTTATCAAAATGCTGTAGCCATATAACTGCAAAGTGTATGTTTATCCACATTGCATTGGCTCATAACTGCATTGCTACACAATTCTGATTATTTGCAATACAACCACAGTAGGTGAAAATAGCTGGATTTGAACCACTGCCTACCACAGGAAACTTTAAACTAAAGATGTCAGAAAGTACACACTTTAAAATTTGATGTATGTATTATTTTTTAATAGTTATGTATCCTGTAAGATGTATTTTGAGTGATCAAAATATTTCAGCATTGTCAGTGCTCACACAAGAGTGAGTAGCCATATCACCAACTGTTGAGTAAGGCAGGCCTGTCTGTCACTATTGTTGTACACACAAGCATTATTCATAAATTGCCATATTTGTAACCCTACCTATTGATATATACATGCTATAACACTGTGTGTGTGTCATGCCATAAGAAAAGTTGTATTACAAGTTGAGACAGAACATATTTGAAGGGATGGCATCATTGATGTATTGCAAGAATTGTCTGCCTTAAATGTGAGTAAAGGAGTTGTGAGAGATTTCCCTCCTGTATAACTGTTTAAAGTGAGGGAAGTGTACATACCAGATCTGTTGGATAAGCCACTACTACCTAGCACTATAGTCAAAACAACTCATACTAGTTAGTCATTTCTGGGTTCAAAAGCCTGCATAAGTCCACAATCTGGAGAACTGTTTATTAGCTGTTCAAGCCATAGGAAAAGTTTTACTACAAGTATGAGGTAAAAATATTTGAAGGGATATCATCATCATTATTCTATTCCAAGGTAAATGTTTGGCTTAAAAGTGAGTAAAAGAATTTTGATAGATCTCTCCTTGTGCAGATGTTTCCACTTAGGGAAAGTGTACACATTAGATCTGTTGGAGATACCACTCCAACCTGTTATAACAGTGATGTACACTACCCCTAGTTATACTTAGCAGGATTTGAACACCTGACCATCAAAGTTTACTATCTACAGAACATTGAATCAATGATAATTCCACAGGAGAAGCATTACTGCCAGTGTGAGAGAGCCACATTTGAAAGGATGACCTCATTATTATGTTGCAAAGCAGGTGTTTTGCCTAAATTGGATTGAAATTGCTATGGGAGACATATGGCCATGTAAATGTTTCTCCTGAAAGGATGTATTCACACCCATTCTGTTAGATAAGCCAGCACTACCTCTTACTACAGTCACAAGCCCTCATACTAGTTAGTGAATGCTGCTTAAATAAATACACAGTCTACAGAACCATGTATTAGCAGCACAACCGCAGTAGCAGTCATAGTGTAGGTATGAAACAGAACATATTTGACGGGATGCTCTCACTACTATGCTGCAAAACAGATGTTTGGCCTGAAAGAGACTAATATTGCTGTCAGAGCCCTCTGCCTGTTTAAATCTTTTGTCTGTCTGAAACTACACACACCAGATCTTTTGGACAAGCTAGTCCTACTTGTTTCTACAACCATGCATACTTATACTGTTTAGTCAATGCTGGAATAAAAAAACAGCCTAAGCTCAAAATCTAGAGATTGTTGCATCAACTGCTGAATCTACAGGAGAAATCCTACTATACGTGTGAGATGGAAATCATTTGAAATGATGACCTCAGCACTGTATTCCAAAGTAGATATTTGGCCTAAAAGAGATTAAAATTTCTATGGAAGCCCTCTCCCCATTAAAATGTCTTTCTTGAGTAGAACTGCATATCCCATATCTGTTGAATGAGTCAGTCATATATGTCATTACAGTCACAAACACCCATACTAGTTAGTTGTTGCTGGATTCAAACAACTGCCTATGTAATTCCACAATCTAGAGGACATTATAACTAACTGCCAACACCACAGAAGGAATCTTACTTAGACTGTCAGACAGCGCACAGCCATAGTTTACATGGCAGACATTTGGATGACTAGACAATGTGTTTTGACTGACAGACAAAATAGCAATGTGTTGATCACAAATCACTATATACTGTAGCATTAAGTCATACATCACTTTATTCATAGAAATCATTGTGTCATGAATTATATCTATGTGTATCACATTAAGGTGTACTGAGCAGTTATATAATGGCTGATACTTAAAGTCATCAAACAGTGGAGTGCCACCTATGCATTCCTGATTGTTCATCTAAAGTCGTTCTATGAAATTCTCTTTTTAATTTGTGGATCATTGATAAGAATTGGTGATTTCTGCACTTTGTCCTGGCCTCCCTCAATAAAACACACCACACTAAATGGCATTTGATGACCTTTATTAAATGTTTTTAAACATAACTTTATTGAATGACATTTTTAATTCATTAATCACAGTATGAACATCCATGTAACCATTCACCAGTGCAGCATATCTCTGCTCACCCTGCACAAAATAAGCAGAGTTGTCACCACCGCCCGCTTACTCTTATTTATCAAAGAAACATTCCACTGCTCACTTTAATCCCCCAAATTTATTGAATAAAACACACAACACCAGAGGGAGAGCAGAAGAGGGACAACACTGGCCCTCTTCTCCGCCCATCAGCCCTCATACTTACTGCAGGACCTTCACCAAACCCTCTAAAAACAAAACTAAGTATATCTTAAATAAATCCATGCCAAACTCCTTCAGGTACAGTTCATCATCTCTGAACCAGACTAGGTCCCTGTCATCAAAATCCCTATGCTCTAACGCATGAATGCACAAACTAACTAGCTGCCTCTCCAGCCTAAAAGTAACAAATCAATGAACCTGCTCTAAAGCCATAAAACTGTCAGCATTCATCCAAAGCAAATGTGTATCTATTTCGGACCACACAATACACATATTTTGATATTCTTCATAGTAACCAAATCCTCTCTTATCCTATATACCAATTTTCACTTTGGAACTATTACCAAATCATTACCTTTCAATAAACCATTAAGACTCATGGGAGCCTAATCCTTGACCGTATAAAAGCAAATTCATCCACCTCAGGCTTCATCTGAAGTGATGTAAACCCATTTTGCTCCCAGATGGCCTAACTTCAATACGATTTACCAGCCAATGAATATAGGAATAACCCAGAATGAGAATCTCCATTTCTAGAAAAAAAAATAATACTAATCGACCACATTAGGCAGTTATCTAATATAAGACAAAAAGGCATTTGAAGACCAACAACCCAACCTCTTAATCACTTCAACTGATCTACCTTCTCTCACAAAATCAGAGGCTATTCTCATGTGAAGGGAATGAGTGGAAAACCTCTCTCCTGGAAACCCAATGCACTGAAAGGCCATCCTCATCACAAATACAAACTGATTAACCATTATCAGATTACCTCCTCTTGACTGAACAAAAACATGTCCTGAAGACTCCCCACATGAGTCTGCAGTAATCTCCTAGCCCAACCCACCAGACACAGTCATTCCTCTCCTTTCCCAGAACTATCTGCATGTCCTTCTCCAAGTCATCCATTTTAGATCTAAGCATCCAAATGTATACTGATACAGAAAATACTGCCACATCCCACAAATCCAGAAACCCTAACAACTTTGACACCCTACACACTCCATGATACATCCACAAGGACATCACCCACAAAGTATATTCCCCTGTATCACCATTAACCAAAGCTAAATCCAGCATTAAAACCTTCAGAAACTGTCTTGTCAATGACCATTACCTGTCCATCTTAACACCAGCAACTCTACCCCATCCTTTCAACACACAACCCACCTTCCAGGATTTAGTAAAATCATGCAACTTCACCACTTTGTAAATATACTGATCATGACCAGGACCACCTTAAATGACTGAACTGCCTTACCTTGCACCCAAGCCCAAGCCAAGTATTGCAATAACAATTCTTCTGACCAAACTCCCTCTTCCTCAGACAGCTGCAAGACAAATTTATCAAAATCATGTAATGCCCTTTCCATACACCTTCCTTCTAGAAGTTGCCCAAGACTGCTGCATCAGTTGTCTGATTATTTCAATCCAATCTGCCACACATCATCTGGCAACACTGCAGCTCACCTGCTGCCTCCGAAGCTAGTTGCTGGAACCTGGAAAATTGAAAGCAAAACAAACTTTTAGCAATCCTGTTCCTAGCACCCACCAAATGCACACCTATAAAATTAAAATTAATCACCAAACTCTCCAAAATCAACTTTCATAATACTAACAAAAGCAGTTTAGATGTCGTTGTCTTAGATTACAAAACTCGTACCACTGCAATATCGTATGAATAAAAAAATAACCCTCTTTGCATGCAACATCTCCTGCTGCACCACAGACACCAGCCAAATTGGCATTAACTCCAAAAAGGCTACATCCCTCTGCCATTCATCCTTCCAATTTGTTGGTCATCAAGCCAAAAACCATTTGCCACTAAAAATGCTCCCATTCTAATAGCCCCCACCACATCTGTAAACAATTACAATTCCCCTTGACCAACCCAATCAGACTGCCGAAAGGAAACACCATTAAACTCCAAAAAGGACAACCAAAATGCTAAATCAGCACTCACCAGCTTACCAATTCTCACCCATTGATGTTTGATTCTCCTCCCTTTTAAAAAGAAGGCCACAGACCTACAAAATGTATGACTTGGGTGAATTGTCTGACATGCAAAATTCAGTAGCCCTAATAGTTCCATGATATCTCTAATCCACACCTTGTCCTTGGACCTCACCCACCCAATCTTCTCCTTCAAATGTGCTATCTTCTCAAATGGTAAACAAAACAATCTGTGCCCTGCATTGACTAGTAATTCCAAGTAACACAATGCCTTGGCTGGGCCCTCTAACTTCTGTGTAGCCAACAGGACACCCAGTTCCTCACACATCCCTAAAAACTCTCACATACCCTCCATCACTCCTTCTAACCTCTCACCTACTGTCAAAACATCATACAGATAATGTACCACCTTCTGTGCTCACCCATTGCTGCTAAATCCAAAGGAGTAAAGTACTAAACTTCTCAAAAGTGGCACAGACCACTGAACATCCCATCAGCATAGCCTTGTCAAAGTAAAACTTGATTCCAATCACCATGCCTAACAAGGGCCACTCTTCTTCCCGCACTAGTAGCAATCAAAATACAAATTCACTATCCACCTTCATCAATCACAGATCTGAAAACCTCCTAAGGACCTGCACTTTGTCATCCAAAAATGCATAACTCACTTTTGTGTCTTCTACCGAAATAAAATCTTTAACTGAGTTCCCTTCGGGATAGGACAAATGGTGAATCAACCAAAATGCACTGAATAACGTCTTAGGAACCAAACCTAACAGTGAGACCTTAAAGCTGCCGGGTGGCAGTCAAATGGGTCCAATAACCTAACCATATACAGTTGTTTCTCCACCAAATCTTTCAATATCTGCTACCTGCCTCAAACTGAATGCAGATTCTTGCAGATTGAGCTATCCCTTCCAACCCTCAATTTAACAGGAAACCCACTGAAAATCCTTTAATCTCCCCACAATTACCCAGTCAGGAAATTGGTTGAGTGTGTGCTGCGATACCTGTACATGAATGGGAAAATATGACCCCCAGTCTTTCCCTCTGCCCCCAAAAAGACAGTCCTACCTCTGCCAATGAAACTCCCCCACCTCAAAACTTTGAAATCCCTGAAATGAAGAAAGCAATCCTCCCATTTTGGTTGAAAGGAATCCTGGATTGACCAAGTTGCCTTCCTGGTGGCCACACTGCATGGCTGGATGTACTCCCATACACTTTCAACTAGTGTGCAAGAACCCGCATGCCACCCATGAGCAATGAACAGCATTAAAGGTCAAGCATACTCCTGACCCTTCCCCTTCTAACATACCCCCCTCTGCTAATGACCCCAAAACTATCCATCATAGTGGCTAACCAGATGTCAGGGTGCCTAACATTCTAATGCTAAGTCTAAGTCACTGATCTACTGCTTTTTGCTTACGAAACTGTTGATCATACCACAACCAGGTATTACCCACCCACAACCATTGTGCCTTCCAGATTGTGAGAAAATAAGCCAGAAGTGGTAAATGCCAGTGAGTTATCCTTTTCCAACTAAACCACTATGTTGTACATGAATCCCAACACCCAATTGTCCCATGTTCAAACCCACAGCTTACATACTCTCCTCCTTCCCAGCACCACTTGTATCCATCAAGGATTGCACCCCTTCAGCATCAAAGCATCAATTAACTCAAAAACATCAACATACTCCCCCTTCCTGATCTTTTTTTTGACCAACACCAGTATGAGAGGGGTCATAAAGACCCCCAATTTCCCTTGACCTAGAGCCTGTGTAGCTAACCAATCCCCTAGTCAGATGCCAAAGACTGAACCTAGCTCTTGGTGCTGTAACTCCACCTCACTCATGGAAGACCCTAAACTCCCTATAGTTGACCCTAAGCTACCTTCCCACTGAATGTATCCCCTTGGAGCTGCCCTTCTGCAATAAACCTTTTACAATCTTCTACAATGTTCACCATTCCCTTGATCTACTGAACTGACTCCCAGTCCTTATGTATCCCTGGGCTAGACCCCACCCGCCCCAAGTATGACATATCCACATGACCAACAACGTTCTCAGTAGAAAAAACACTTTAATGTGAGGAGCAAAGCTTTCGGATAAAATCCTTTATCAATACTGAAAATACAAATGCAAATGCAGAGTATATATAGGTCTAAAAAAGTCATATGACCGGCAGCCAAGAGGTCACATGACCCAATCATTAAAAGAAAACATGTAGAAATAAATAAATATGCAAAGCTAAAAAATGCAACAGCATAATGCATACATGAAAACAAAAAACATTTAAAAAAGGAAGAATGTATATTTAAAAGGAAGAATGTATATTTTTAAAAAAAGCAAAGTTTTAACCTAAAAAATCACATGTACAATCATATACATAAAGAGAAAATCTCATAATCTAGATCTACTCATTCTGACCAAAATAGGTTTAAGGCTGACAGTACTATTCAAACCAGGGGGTGAGTCACCCATCAATCTAATTATCCAGTTGTATTCTTTAATTTCTAATTTGTTATTGATATCACCACCTCTGGGTGAGGGTGAAACATGGTCTATAGCTTTAAATTTAAATACATGCTGTTCACCAAAACATAGCCTGCGTTTATATAAAGCATTAGTGTCCACACATCTTGGTTCAGACTTGTGTTCTGTGATCCTATCTATAAGTTTTGGGGTGGTTTTACCCACATAGAAAGAGTTGCATAATACACAGGTAGCAAGGTAAACCACGTGGGTGGTAACACAAGTAGCAGTTACATTGAACCTAAACAGCCTCTTACTGACTGGGTGTTCAAAGATACCTAAATGTTCATCATCAATGTCATCACAGCACTAGCAGTTATAACATTTTATTGCCCATAATGCTGGATGGATGTGTTGTGATATTTGTAGGAAAATCTTTGTAACAGAGGACACTCTTGAGGGTTCTCATGTTACGATATGCAAAAAATGGGACATTGCCCAGCATTGCTTTTAACTCTTCAGATGCCATCAAGATTAGCCAATTCTTATGGATAATACGTTTAATACATGGTGTTTTTGTACTAAGCGAGTAGCATTATCTTACTTTCATCTCATTCTGGATGGACACATTGGGCAAGCCAACAGCTTGTGTTTCTATGGCGTCATTTAACATAACAGGGGCCACCCTCGACTTTCTTTCCTCTAGCACATTTAGTTTCTCATTATTTAAGGTGGCAGCATCATAACCACTGTTAGTGAAATCGGCTATCATCTCATTCAACTGTTCGGAGAAGCTAGGATCTTCCGTGTTAAACCTACTGGCTCTATAAAATTGAGACCTGACAGTACCTCTAAAAACATGTGGCATGCATACTACTTGCATGAGTGTACCTTCCTGCACAGACTTCCTTTCTATGGAGGCTTGTTCTAAGTGTACCACCGTCAAGACTCAAGTTGATATCTAAAAAATTAATAGTAATTTCAGATGAACACATTTTGAACTTCAAAAAAGATGAGATTGAATTGATGTACAGCATAAAATCATTCAAATCCTGTAGCGTGCCCCAAATCAAAAACAGTCGTCCACAAATCGTTGAAAGAACTTTACATTATCTTTATATGGATTCAAACCACTAAATAAATGTTTCCTTTCCCACTGGTATAAAACTAGGTTGGCATAAGTATTGGCTACGAAGTACCCATAGCCACACCTGTGAGCTGAAGATACAAGGATTCATTAAAAGGAAAACATTATTTCTCAACACCACATCCATGAGAGTGCATATTTTTCAATTTTGTGGAAGTTGGGATCAGGACATGAGAGTAAGAATTCCCTCAACAAATCCAGGCCAATATCAGTTGGAATGACAGTAAACAAAGATACTATGTCTAGGGTTACCAAAAGGTACCTTCTTAGATGTAGAGACACCTTCTCTATGTTATACCATTGCTTAAGCTTCTGAACAAAATCAATGGTGTCACGTAAGATAGAGTCACATTGACTAAGATATGGTTGAAGTTGATCATGCAAATAAACTGAAAGCGGCTCTGTTACACAACCAGCACCTGAAACAATTGGCCTCAATGGTGGATCAGTGAGGGATTTGTGGATCTTAGGGATGCCATATAACTGTGGGGTAATTGGGCGCATGCGGTCAAATAATTAAATAGATCTAAGTCTATGTCACCTTGGATCTGTAGGTCATAAATTACCATATTCACGTATGAGATACATTTCTTAACATCCAAAGGGGTGATTTCCTTAAATGCAGTGTCATCACTAAGTAAACTAGACATAGCCAAAAAATATTTGTCTCTATTCATAAGCACAACTGCACCCCCTTATCAGCTTGCTTAATGACAATATTTATATTAGATTGCAAGTCTCTGTATGCTTGAAACTCTTCATAGCTAAGGTTAAAACATTTTCTATCATTATATTTCTTAATATTTATATCAAACATTTGTCTCATTTCTGCTTCACATACATCATGGAACGCTTTAACAACAGGTACATTGACAGGGATGTATGTACTAAGGCATTTGCAGCCTTGAGTCAACATCTGTGTATTGCCAAATTGGCAATACACAGATGTTGACTCAAGGCTGCAAATACATACATCCCTGTCAATGTACCTGTTGTTAAAGCGTTCCATGATGTATGAAGCAGAAATGAGACAAATGTTTGATATAAATATTAAGAAATATAATGATAGAAAATGTTTTAACCTTAGCTATGAAGAGTTTCAAGCATACAGAGACTTGCAATCTAATATAAATATTGTCATTAAGCAAGCTGATAAGGGGGTGCAGTTGTGCTTATGAATAGAGACAAATATTTTTTGGCTATGTCTAGTTTACTTAGTGATGACACTGCATTTAAGGAAATCACCCCTTTGGATGTTAAGAAATGTATCTCATACGTGAATATGGTAATTTATGACCTACAGATCCAAGGTGACATAGACTTAGAAGAGTCTATTTAATTATTTGACCGCACTGCGTCATTACCCCACAGTTATATGGCATCCCTAAGATCCACAAATCCCTCACTGATCCACCAATGAGGCCAATTGTTTCAGGTGCTAGTTGGGTAACAGAGCCGCTTTCAGTTTATTTGCATGATCAACTTCAACCATATCTTAGTCAATGTGACTCTATCTTACGTGACACCATTGATTTTGTTCAGAAGCTTAAGCAATGGTATAACATAGAGAAGGTGTCTCTACATCTAAGAAGGTACCTGGTAACCCTAGACATAGTATCTTTGTTTACTGTCATTCCAACTGATATTGGCCTGGATTTGTTGAGGGAATTCTTACTCATGTCCTGATCCCAACTTCCACAAAATTGAAAAATATGCACTCATGGATGTGGTGTTGAGAAATAATGTTTTCCTTTTAATGAATCGTTGTATCTTCGGCTCACAGGTGTGGTATGGTACTTCGTAGCCAATACTTATGCCAACCTAGTTTTATACCAGTGAAAGGAAACATTTATTTAGTGGTTTGAATCCATATAAAGATAATGTAAAGTTCTTTCAACGATTTGTGGACACTGTTTTTGATTTGGGGCACGTTACAGGATTTGAATGATTTTATGCTGTACATCAATTCAATCTCATCTTTTGAAGTTCAAAATGTGTTCATCTGAAATTACTATTAATTTTTTTAGATATCAACTTGAGTCTTGACGGTGGTACACTTAGAACAAGCCTCCATAGAAAGGAAGTCTGTGCAGGAAGGTACACTCATGCAAGTAGTATGCATGCGCCACATGTTTTTAGAGGTACTGTCAGGTCTCAATTTTATAGAGCCAGTAGGTTTAACACGGAAGATCCTAGCTTCTCCGAACAGTTGAATGAGATAATAGCCGATTTCACTAACAGTGGTTATGATGCTACCACCTTAAATAATGAGAAACTAAATGTGCTAGAGGAAAGAAAGTCGAGGGTGGCCCCTGTTATGTTAAATGACGCCATAGAAACACAAGCTGTTGGCTTGCCCAATGTGTCCATCCAGAATGAGATGAAAGTAAGATACGTTACTTCGTTTAGTACAAAAACACCATGTATTAAACGTATTATCCATAAGAATTGGCTAATCTTGATGGCATCTGAAGAGTTAAAAGCAATGCTGGGCAATGTCCCATTTGCATATCGTAACATGAGAACCCTCAAGAGTGTCCTCTGTTACAAAGATTTTCCTACAAATATCACAACACATCCATCCAGCATTATGGGCACACGAAAATGTTATAATTGCTCGTGCTGAGATGACATTGATGATGAACATTTAGGTATCTTTGAACACCCAGTCAGTAAGAGGCTGTTTAGGTTCAATGTAACTGCTACTTGTGTTACCACCCACGTGGTTTACCTTGCTATCTGTGTATTATGCAACTCTTTCTATGTGGGTAAAACCACGCATAAACTTAAAGATAGGATCACAGAACACAAGTCTGAAAATCGAAGATGTGTGGACACTAATGCTTTATGTAAACACAGGCTATGTTTTGGTGAACAGCGTGTATTTAAATTTAAAGCTATAGACCATGTTTCACCCTCACCCAGAGGTGGTGATATCAATAACAAATTAGAAATTAAAGAATACAACTGGATAATTAGATTGATGGGTGACTCACCCCCTGGTTTGAATAGTACTGTCAGCCTTAAACCTATTTTGGTCAGAATGAGTAGATCTAGATTATGAGATTTTCTCTTTATGTATATGATTGTACATGTGATTTTTAGGTTAAAACTTTGCTTTTTTTAAAAATATACATTCTTCCTTTTAAATATACATTCTTCCTTTTTTAAATGTTTTTTGTTTTCATGTATGCATTATGCTGTTGCATTTTTTAGCTTTGCATATTTATTTATTTCTACATGTTTCCTTTAATGATTGGGTCATGTGACCTCTTGGCTGCCGGTCATATGACTTTTTTAGACCTATATATACTCTGCATTTGCATTTGTATTTTCAGTATTGATAAAGGATTTTATCCAAAAGCTTTGCTCCTCACATTAAAGTGTTTTTTCTACTGAGAACGTTGTTTGTCTTGCTGGACCTCTTGGCATTTGTGTTTGGACATATCCACATGACCCCCAGTGTGAGACCACACTGAGTAGAGTTCCTGCCTTCACTGTGGCTCCATCCATCAACTGCTGTGCCCACTTTCCTCAGCTGCCCAACGTGGTCTTCTCCACCTGCCCTCTTCTGACTGGACACACCAAGCTCCTCTGTTGCCATAAGCTCAGCAGTTGAAAATTTTTAAAAATAATTATTCTGTCTGCAAGACAATGGCCACCTGTCTCTGCTTCAATGTCTGTGTTCCTGCCATCTGCAAAAGAAAGCATGACATTAAGGACTCTGGAAAGAAAAAAAAAAAGGTAACATCAATAAAGCAAGGTCTGATGTACTGCAATGCTCCCCACATCTAGCTTGGACTTAGAGCACTTGTGATGTATAAAAGAACCCAACCTTGTATTGAATAAGGTAAACACATTAACCATCACTCCAACCCCCAAACCATACCATGAAGTGTGGCTTAAAAGAAGTCAGAATTAAACCCTGTTCCCTGTATTTGTGAGGTAAATGCCTTAACCAATATGTCAGCCTTTCCACCCAATGTCCATATGAGCTTTTACATGAGTATAATTTCTACCTGGCTTACCACTTACAACCAGGTTGAGGATTTCTGGCGATCATAGCTGTCAATTTCTTAGCTCAAGAAATCTGGACAAAGCCCAACATTGATAGGGGGACAAAGGATTAAAAATTGGAACAAGTTTTAATATTGCTCTTATAAACTTAAAAAAGTTGCTAAAATAAAAGGTTTTGTTCAGCTGTATTTTCTGGACAGTTTGAGGTATGAAACTCAAACGTATGTCATTATTTATTGACTTCAGTCTTCTGTGCTTCACCAGAAAACTACAAATTTTAAGATGTTCTGACCAAAACTAGGTGCCAAAAAAACTGGACAATCTGCAAAAATCTGGATAGTTGAGGTATATGACAATGATATAGACTCCAGTGTGATGCATCCATTCATAACAACCATAAGCCGTTGAGAAGCATAAAACAACACCATGAATGGATAAACATCTAAGGCCGCAATTGTGCATGAGCAGCAATGAACATTACTCAGAGCTGTTCCTAAGCTAACAAAGAGCTACCTCACATACATACTGCAAGACAACACTGTAGCTGAGCTGTTAAGTGCCAGAACATTGAGATACAATGGCCAGCACTCCACTATGACCAACAAAACGAGGATCAGCTTCATGAAATGAACTACTTGAACCACCAAGCTCACACTCTAACATGTCCAGACTCAGAAAAGACAGCCCTCATTAATCAAACACAAACAACCCATCATCAGCAACAAAAAAAAAAACATGTCTAAAAACACTACAATGGCCACTTCATGAAGATGCATCAGTACTGAAACTATACCCAATGACTGGACTATGAGTTAACAAAAATGGCTCTTAAATTCAAGGTCACTGAGCACACAATTACTACAAAAGTACCAGACCCAATTAAAAAAATATATGGCTCCTCTAACTTCCTGACAATATTTCTTCCAAGGCCTACCTGGCCATCTTGAACATACTACCTGCAAGTAGCAAGTTCACACCTAAATGTGATCGCCTACCCAGCTACACTCATTTAATACCCCTTAAGCCACTCCTCATGCCTACCTCCTAATTTAACCCCTCTACCTGACTTCCTTCCATGTATATCCCAGCCCTAACATCCATTCTCCCTCCCCCCAGACCATAACCTTCCCTTTTATCATAACCCTCATAACCCTACAAACACTGAAGCTGTCCCTGAACAAACTGGTTTGTTTTCAAACCTCATTTATGCAAGATAACTTCAAGCCATACTTGCCAAATATATAACACTTCACTCATTATTAATACTGCTCTGCAAGTATGTGTCCAAGGATCCCACTTCACTGGAGAACCATTGGGGCAGTAATATATTTCAGTGCAAAAATCATTCATATGATGCAGTAAATAGACAGTATCACAGTGAACACCTCAAATATGAATTACAGTAAGACAATAAATTATACACAAGTAATACAAACCACTCGTATTACTTTCCTTTTGTTACAATTTCTTACTGAAGCACACTTATTTCAAGCTCATCTGCATGACTGTTGGAAAGTATTAGCACATGCCTAATTATTTTTTTGAGTTTTTTAACTTAGAATGAGAAATAAATGTGGTCCATGGTGCCCCATGCCACACATTCTGCAAATAAAAAGTGCAAGCATAGAGACTTTTCTGTTTGACTCCCAGTAAGGGAATATTTCTGAGCCACTTCAGACTATGTGTATCATCATGAGAACATTTATTTATTTAACATTTGTTTACCAGGTAAGTCTGACTTGGAATTAAGCCAATTTACAGCAGAGGCCCAGGGAGAAATGCTCCAGATGCATGTCTTTGAAACATAGAAGGAAACCAGAGCACCCAGAGGAAACCCACATGAATGTAGGGAGGACATGCAAACTCTGCACAGAAGGCCCTCCTGTTGAGAATCGAACCGGAGAACATCTTGCTGTGAGGTGACAACTCTATCACTGCACCATTGCACTGTCCAACATGTCCAGCATCCAGAACATGTGTCAAAGTGTTCATAATATAGATAATGCAGGGGCATATCTGTATACTGTCCACATATTTGCAGACTATCCAGATATTTAAGTCATCATTTGGTTGTGTTCCTCATAAAAAATTGTGGATTTCTAACTAATTATCGAGGACTGAATTCAATATATAATAACATACATCTATGTGACAGACTTCATATCCTTCAGAAAATGCATGCTAACCTTAGACCTATTTTTTTAGCAGCTTTCTACATTTGTAAAAGCAATATTTATAATCAGCCCTTGTTTTTTAGCATTTGTCTCCCCATTAATTTTGCTTTTGTGCAGATTTCCTGCACATAGAGATGGAAAGGTATGAGCAAGGGTGGGACGCTGGTAGTGGACTAACATTTCCAGTCAGTATATTACAAAGGAAAATGTTATGAGGAAGAAAACCTAAACTAATGATTGACATACTGCTGGATTACATCACCTGACAATCTACATCAACACTTTCTAGGCCTGAATATTATGTGAGCACACCACAAAGCAAGACAAACGTCAGGTAGTAAAACTCACATATTTTAAGAGACAATGAGAAATGTATGAAGCAAGGGACTGTGTGTGCATCAGAGTTCATAAAAGTGTTGGGAACTGTAACATCCCATATGGTGTACATTAAACCCTTTAGCCTGCTAAATATATAAGAATAACTGTCTGCTAATACTGTCATGCAGAAGGGCTATGCACAGTAGTGTGATGAGCACATTACTATAGCAGCTGAAGCACTGATGTGCAGTGCCAAGCATTGTGCAAATGCTCAAGACAGAGATAGAATGTTTTGCTTATGGGCCATTTGTGACCATGTGTGTGGTGTGTGACCAGATTAAATGTGTGTGAAAAGGGGTTAATAGGGCAGTGGTGAAAATTGTAGGGGGGATGACTATGCAGGATGGTGCTGGATGAGTTCTGTGATGATGTGATGTATTGCCATCTGTGCCAGGGATAATAGGGCAGTACATGTGTAACATATGCTTTCATAGTTAGTTGGAGTTTAGAAAAGAATTTTGCGTTACAAATGTATCAACAGTGTTAATTTTGGAAGAGAAGAGTAAAAGTTTTTGAAATTGTTCTATAGCTTTCAAATACTGTAACAGATTTTAGCAAAGCTCTGAGTGTGTATTGTACTAGAGTCAGGTGACCAAATGTGATGTCATTCTATTACCAGCACTGAGAGGATGGAACTCTCTCAGCAGTTTCTTTTGTTTTCTTTGGAACTCGATACAAAAGATCTATGTCAGTTATCCCAGTCAGTTGAGTTAGTTGAGTTCAATTCAGTTAGTTGGAAGCTCGTCAGCTTGCCTTGTGGAAGTGAACATTTCAGCATCCTATCTTGCCTTGCAGTGTTAACTGAGTTAGCTGAGGAACATTTATTCTTTAGACAGTCAGGAAATACAGTGAGATTAGTTAAGTAGTGTTTTTCTACATCTGTTTGTATCTGTCTAACTATGTTATTTTTATTTCTATTGTGACTGAAACTCTGGTGTTTATTGTACATTGATATTTAGTATTTTCATGTTTTCTATTTTATTTATTATTAAATATTTTTAAACCTTTCATTGTGGGTGGTCTTTTAAAGAATACTTTTAACATCTTGAGAATACGTGTGCTTATTTTAGTGATGCCTTGGCTAATCTGAAAAGCTTGACTGCTTTGGTTACACTCTATCATTTTTATTTATATAGTTTCTCTCAGTATACTTGAATACCCTTGTAAGAGCCTTAGAGCAGTTGACTGATGGTGCCTTTATTTATAGTCTTTGCAGTAGGGATGCGGCTAGTAAATTTGTGCCAGTCTTTCCCAGGAATTTGTGTGTGTAAAAATCAAATACCCAGGTGTGGGTTTGTCAGTTACTTGGAACTGTGAGACAGTGCTCAAATGTGAGTCTTGTTTGGGATCTGGAGAGACAGAGAGTCCAGTCCCAGGACTGGAGCATGTTCCCAGTGTGTTCTCTGGGAAACAGTGCTTGATGCAGAGAGCTGCATCTGAAAAATACTGTGTAAATCCATTCCTGTTTTTAGCGACCATCTCTCACTGGTGTTGGTGGTGAGGATTGAGGCTCCTTGATTACCTGCCTAGGGTAGAGAGACCATCACAAGTTCTATAGCTATCTATTTCTTCAAACACTAATACTGCATTTCTACAAATCACTGGAGGAATTTGGATTGCCATCACATTAGGGGTGTGTGACTACTTAGTAATGTTAATAATATTGTATGGCCAATTGTACCAAATGAAGTGTGGCATGCATATACACATAAGCAAAGTGGAAAGCTATGTATGTGGTGTAATTTTTTTAATTGTGGAATGGGTGCCTTTTTTCTTTTTTTTTTTTAAGAGAGAAATATTGGGAAGGTATTTAGGAATAAGCAGGACAGGTTGGTAGGGTCAGCTAAATAGTAGATGCAGACATATAGGACATACAAGACAAACAGGATGGTGATGGACATAAAAGGATGGGGGGGAAATATTGCTGGGATAGGTATGGGATAAGTTCATCTTCAACCAGCATGAGTACAGTGGACATCTAGTCATCACACTTGGAACTCTTATCACTGCCTTCTGTCCCAGACACCTTGGGCAGTTCTGGATGGGGTATCAATTTGGATATTCTATGTAGGATTCTTTCCATTCTGACTATATGAGCTCTCAGGCCCCTCTACATTATCTAATCCAGCAGTCCTGTAGTGCAGGAGTTGTGGAGACGGTGCTGCCAGGTTGTTACCCAGAAGTGCTGGGTGACTGTGCTGCCTATGGTGTTACCACCACAGCAACCTCAGAAGGGATGGAACTTCAAGCCCCCATGGGTGGTCTAACTCTTTATTCTGGTGGTTATTCATGTTGTATCAGGAATTATAGTCCAAATGTCATTACAGAAAGAAGAGAGAGAGAGAGAGAGAGAGAGAGATAGTATGGGGGAGAGACAACATAGAAAAATATCATAAATGTCATGTAATTATAATATATCATAGTCCTTGCATATTGCCACATAAATATTTAAAGATGTGTCACATTCACATATGAATGTGAAGCTGTACACATGTGTTACTTTATACATTAATCTCATCAATATTATATACAATATTCAAAGAGTGTGTCTATTGCATATATGCTTTTTAAATTTCAACTAATAAAATGTGCTTGTGAAATTATGGCATTGCTGTTCTAACTTACTGATTGCAAAATAATAGACTTTTACATAATAAAGACTAATTGATACTGTGTGGATTTGAACCCACACACAGCTATGTTGACAGAAACATTGGCTAATGCAATGTTGCAAGTTATTCCCCATGTATATATTTTTATGTATTTTTAGTATGTGTAGAGCATGCCGTCTCATGTATGATTGTGCCAAGCACTTATGGAGTAATGTCCACAGAACTGATAAAATGATTTCAAAATCAGAGCACTTATGCAATGACTATCAGTAATACCTGAACCATATTTACCCTGTAATTCTCTGAGGCATTGTATTCTCTTCTGATGTGGCTACTAATTTCCTTCTATCCTGCAGAAGCTATACAACAAAGAATTAAACAAAAAACAATGAACTCCTTTTTTGTTGTGAAGTTATGTATTGCATTGTCCTGTAATTGACGACTAAGCTTACTCAGCTGAGGTGGGTCTTTGGTCCTAAAACATTGCTCCCATCAGCACAGGAGGTCTTGCTTGCACTTTTTCAAAATACTGTAATGGTGATGACATTGTTCACACGTCTGTGGGATGCTGGTTGCACTGGTGACAGCTTTGGCCAAGCTTCTCCAAGCCTCAGCCTTGTACTTGGGACCTGGTATAGTTGTCCTGCATCAGTTATTATATGTAGTGTGTAATGAGGAGGAGTTAAGCAAAGATTTCAGTCTCCTTCTGACACCACCTTTGTGCCAAAAATGGAGCACTACCATCACATCTCCTGCATGTCTTCTCAAAGTTATCAGGGAAAATGGCAAGGAACTGGTGCCCATTTCTGATCTTGCATGCACTGGCTTGTGTGCAGTGAAGTACACGGAAGACAGCTGCATTTGTGTGACAGAAAGCACAGACATAGAATGGAAAGAAATGTGGATATGATTTCTTTAAAGTCCACTTAGTTTAGACACATGGCAGTGAGACTTGGCCATGTATGCTGATCGGTGTATTTAAAAAAGCTCCACAATGACTCCATCAATTGCTGGTTAATATTGATATCTCAGTTACATTTTAAGTGACATATTGGCATCTCTAAGCATGTTCTTTGAGATGATTGATAATCATAACTTGAACATTGTCACAATAAAATATGACATGAAATTATGAATTATTTTATTGTCACTTAGTGGTGTCTTTATAGAAGTTGTTTAAGTACTACACAGTGACTTGGGGATGGCACATAAAATTTTACAGACTGTGAGAGATAACATCTTGGAACTGAACCAATGACAAAAATGAATCAAAATATCTTTATTCTATATATTAGCCATCAATGTCACAGGAGAGCAGATGTTTGCAGGGTGTAAGCTGAAGTATATAATTCTAAAACGGACTGGACATGCACCAACCTCTGACAAGTCTGTAACTGTTGCACCTTTGAGGTGTCATTTTTATGTTTTCCTGTGGAATATTTTCTATTGCATTGATTTTTCTAATGGCTTCAGTGCTAACAAACATGGGCTCAGGCAAAGTATATTTGCTTGGCTGATAACAATGTCTGAGCACATGGACAACTTTTTTTTTCTGAGGTTTTGCCATAAGAAGTGAATTGTCAGTTCTTTACAGTCATTCCTCAATACTGACAATGCTCCATGACAACTGTCATGCAAAGAAAACAGATACCGTTTTAGAATGATGGCTCTGTGTGATGACTTGCTGTTTTCATTAACATCATGATAAATTTATTTTATAACACATATTGAGGAAATGTCCATACAGAGTTTATAGGACGTGATGTTTTAAACAGCAAATATCAGTACAATGTACACTTGGGGTAAAGAAAACTATTATCCCACTGAAGCCATGTGTATACACATTTTTAAACCTGTGTTGCTAAGTTCTTCATGTTTCCCTAAACAATTATGTTACTAACTGCACTGTCTCAAACTTTTGCACAAGAACTGTTTGTAACATCATGCGCATATATATGGATTTTCAGTGTTACCAGTACTGCAGGTAACACATATCACAACTATCTTGTTTAGCATCCGCTATAAACACTTGCGTTGCAATATTCCCACTTTAAAATGCAAGTGTAGATCAGGTTCAAGTACAGAAAAAACAACATTATCATAACCTCTAAAATGTAACTATCCCTAATGTGGATTCAAAACCAGCACTGCCTCTGCTGTTCTTCAGAATATCCTTCATTAACATGTACCATTTAGAAAGCTACATAGCAAGTGCATTTTCTGCACTGAATACTATGCAAAGTGGTGATAAATGTGCACTGCCACCAGAGCTATTTGCACAACTGATGGTGAGCCTTTCTAAAGCAAAATAACATTTTGAGTTTGTGCCACAGGAAGTGAACTGATGTTCAGGGAATGCCATCTCTGATGGGCCTCGACATGCAATGCCAAGCAGTGGACAAAGGGTGAAGCAAAAAATAATCATAAATCATTCTGATGGTTTCTCTATTTTGTGCCCTTATAAAAGTACACTATTGACAGTAAGTATCCCTACTTTCACAGAGATAACAACCTCTCTAGATCTGAATCCTGCACTTATTGCATTACCACCAAAAATTGGCATGGTTAATAGATTTTGCCTCCTGAACATTGACAAAGCAATGGTTAAAAAGTGAAATATATTTACTCAGCTTTGCACTTCTGAGATTTATATTTAGACAGCAATACATTCATCTTTTTAAACTGTTGTCGTTCATGTCAAAGTACAAGTCTTGTTGAATGTAATCCTTGCAGAAGTGATGATAGTCAACCATGTAAGATTACAAATAAATGTCTGCAAGATAAGAATGTGTTATTTCATTTTGTGTGCATTACTTCATTGTTTTCCCTTTGTACCATACCATAGTTGTACTACATTTTGAAATTAGTTTTTTTTTTATACCTGCATTTCTTCACTGTGCATATTTGACATGACTTAAAATTAGTTTGTCATCACAGGCACATAATGTTGTTGTTGTGTCTTTCGGCTTTCTTTCGGGTCGCCACAGCAGAACTCCGGTCCGCTAATGATTGGCAGTTGATTTTTATGTGCTGAGTTGCCAGCCCTAACGCACAACCTTCAATGAAGGTACGCCCATTCATGCATGTCTCCACACAGAAGACGTTCTAGCTGAGAGTCGAACCGCTCAGCGTCTTACTGTGAGGCGACAACGCTACCGCAGCACCACTACTCAAAATGTTAATCAAAGTATGTATTGAGTTTTTCTCTTCAGTCATTAAATGTACATGAAACCTTTGCAGTAAGACTTTTCTCTCTGACACACATTCTCTAAGTGTACTTTTCATTATCAGGAGTGCTAAACAAGTAATTGTCCTTGCAGAAGTGCTAATGAGTCACACTTGCAAGGCATTTCCTAGTCAATGTTCTTAATACCGGCTCTTGAACTCCTCCAACATGTGCACATTGTTGTGTAGTGACAAGCACCATGGCCGGTATTCATAATCAAGGATTTTGCAAATGTGTTAAGGTGATGTGCAAATAGCAGAGCTACATGGATATGTAAATAAGGTCAGCAATAGGTATTTGTGATGAATACAAAAAAGTGAAGATCTTTTTAAAAACACACCCACTTTTACAAAAGAGTAAGCTGTATAATATTTGGCATTATGAATTTGTAATTATTATGCAAGATCTTAAATTATTATTAGTATTTTTTTTCGCATATCTCAGTCAAGTACAACTGAGTGCAATCATGTTCAAATGGTATTAAGAAACTTTGTATTATGCAGCAGTTAAGATTGATTTTTTTAAAAAGACAAGGAGGTTATAGTTGTTTATATCGGGGTATCCTTTTTGTGAACACCCTGATGGTTAATTAAAGAATAAAAAGGGGGTGATATGAAAGAAAAAAACAGGGGAGACAAAACAAAGGGGGGGGGGACATACAAGGGAAACATCAAGACAGTTTATGCTGGTGGAGGTGGTGGAGGATGAGCACTATGTTTTTGTTGGAGGATAGACTTCCCCCTATTTTTGAAATTTTTTTTTTTTTTTTTTTTTTTGCAAGAGGGTACTGTGGGTATGAAATAGGGAAGGGGTGAAGAAGAAAGAATAGAGGAAGAAAGGCTAAGGAAGTGTTAGGTGGAATCCTTGATGTTGGGGAGGTAAGAGCCTATGTTGACACAGTATTTGGCAGCAAATGGAGAAAGTGTCTCCTACTTGCTGAAGAGAGACTTCAAATGGCTGAATTCTCCTGTCTGTTACCTCTACTAATACATATTCAACCAATCTACAAAGTCCCCTTTCTGGCAGACATGCCAGGCAGCCACATGGTGGAGTGCCTGCACAACCAGCGCTTCCACTCCAACCCTGGAAGGACATCTTTAGATGGGCAGTGGCTGAGCTGCCCGTAACCTGGAAGCTATGTGCCTAGTCAGTTCCTGAGGTAATAGAACCTGTAAAAACAAGAAAATAAATGGGATAGAAACAAAACAAAAAAGTAGAAAGGAATGTATAGTCAAAATAAGAAAATAAAGCAAGAGAAAAAAGGGTGGAAGCAAAGCTCTCAACCTTCCATCTCCTAAATGAGGAACACTGCCTCTCACAATGTGGAACAAATGGGCAAAATGTGGAACACCTTCTAACAGCTTACTAACAACTTCAACTAAGAAGGTCACAAGATGGTTAAAATGCAGCACTTTATACTTATAAAGGTTCTTTTGATGAATTAGTATGACTCACTACTACTTACCATGGATATCAGTTAGAAAATTCCTAACACTGAATGCTTTACAGACCTTTTCATTGTGGAACTTTGAGGAATATAGAATTTTTCAGACCCAGAATGAGGAATGTTCCTCGTAAAGAGGTACGCTTGAGAGGTATAGGTGGAAGACACAAAACTGAAAAAAACACAATAAATCTGCACAACACTGTTTACATGTAAATTAACGCAATATTGAAATATGACAGTAAAATCTTTATTGAAGTAAAACTTCTGTATGGGAAGTGCTTTTGCATACAGTGGGGCTAGTGATTTGGGATGTGCTTTTGTATTTGAGATGAATAAGAGTAGTGCTTATGCATACATGTGTTGCATTAAAATGGCAAGGACCTGACTGTCAGAAAGGGTATGTGTTTCAATCAAATGATGTACTTTAAATAAAGAGGATACAAGATAAAAAAAAATCAGAATTATTGCAGTTAATCAGATTAAAAAAATCCTTCAATCTATTAAGTTTTCAGTTGCATTTCTTTCATCTGCAAAGCTATAACAATATATTCTTTAGGAGTAAAAAAGAAGTCAATTATAAAAACATTTGTTTATCACTTTTCCTGTTACAAGTAAAGTGGTATAATGATTTCTTACACATTGTAAAAGCTGTTAAAAAAAAAGTTTGTGCTGGTCATTCACTTAGCAAAGTAAAGCCCACCCCCTAAGTAGGGTGTGTTGATTGAGATTTAAGCCATCTTGTACGTGCAGCTAGACATACTTCAGAACAAACAGTAATTGTTTTACTTATATTTCTATGGCCCACTCAAAACTGGCATCATGTAATATTATCTATTAGAACTCTTTTCCCCGCAATGGCAAAAAAAAAAAAAAAAAAAAAAAAATATATATATATATATATATATATATATATATATATATATATATATAATTTTTTAATTGTAATTCTTATTTCACAAGAAATATATATATCATGTCACTGTTACTGATACCTGTAAAGTAGTACATGATTTGTATGTTTGCATAAACAGATTATTTAAAGTTTTACCTAACATTTGTTTTTATTATTGTAGTTTGTTAACACATTACTTAATATTCCTCTTAGTTCAAAAGATGTATATCTAATTTCAGATGTGTTCCTCATTACCTTTGGATTTTATAATAGCAGTATAACTAATATTTTAAGGTACAGATATCTGTATATTTTAAGGTACAGATATCTGTTGTTCCAAATGCATGTATTTATGCAATTTTTTAACCCTTTTGCAATATATTATATATGAATCAGTTAAGACAAATATTTTGAAGAGTGAAAAATGTCCTAGAGCTGGATTAGCACTCAGTATTCACCTGAGAGCAACTAATAGAACAGAAACGTAATGAAATGTAAATCTCAGGAATTCAGTGGTTGTATGTAGATAATCAATGAATTGTTCCAGTCTATTAGGTCTGCCCCCCACAAAAGGAAGACATCATCGACAAAACGTACATACCATAAAACATTGTTTAAAAAATCATTCTCTTGTAACTTGTTCTAAGGAACGTATATTAGAACACCTAAGGTATATAGCAAACGTCAAAGAGACCAATGCCCTGGCAAGACATGTGCAGGAAGTAGGTATACAACATACCTTTAGTTTTATGGCATTAGAAGTTTTAGAAGAAAATGTTAGGGGTGGTGACATGAAGACTAGAGTGGAGATAGCTGAAAAGAAATGGATTTTACTATTACAAGCTGAAAAACCACCTGGGTTAAACAGTGCAGTGTCACTTAAACATTTTCTGAAGGCTAGACCACTTAAACACTGAATTTATTTATTATTATTTAGGAGTAGAGACATATGTGTTTATGGAATCATATGTACACATTATTAAATTAAATTTTAATTGTTTTTATCAAATGTTTTTCATAAAGCATTCTCCTATGGAGAATTCAGTGTGTCACTTTAAAAGTTAATCATACTATTTTTATTGTTACTTGTGACTGGTCTTAATTAGGTTTAAATATGGTGACCTCACCTGATTTGTAACAGAGTCTGAAGAAGCAATCAGTGCGAGATCATGAAAGCGCTTACTTTTTACCTTGTTTCATTAAATTTGGAGTTCTATTTTCATTCCTCAGCTTTGGTCATTTCGTTTCTGTTCTGCTATAAGAAAAATATTTTGCTTACTATAAAACTCTGGCCTTCTCTCCTTAATCTGGTCTACCCATTCAGCCAGCAGGTCATCCCCATGTTCTGCACATCCTCATACCTGTGATAGCACTAATAACTGGAGGGGGTTATACCGGTAAGGTTTGGCAGATCATCACCCAACTCTTGCCAGATGTGGATTTTTTTCCAAGTGTTGTGTCTCGTGCATGCCTCAGTCTTTTCCAGTTACAAATAATGCAAAATTTAGAGCATAATTAAGGTTACTTTATCTGACCAGTGAAGAGTATGGCCTTGTGCCTTTAGAGATGTTGCCATAGTTCAAGGATCCAAGCAAGAATAAGGAAAGTATGGTGAGGGATGTATTAAACAGGGTTAGAACCACTCACTGTTGGGTATAACATCATCTTGACCAAACCCTTTTTGCTAGCATGCTTGTTACAGTAGGTACTGATATTTTTGCAAGTTTGGTGTAACTAAAACTGCTTTGTCACATATTTCATGACTAGAAAACAAATAAGGATCTGGCCTGAGGAAGCAATCCCATAGGTTCATAGGTTCATAGGTTCATACCAGGCTATCTGCCCTGGGGCAATTATAAGCCTAGCCCGATTCTGTATGGCTTACCCCACCCCTTGATTTGAGTATACTGTGCCCTTTTTAAGGTTTAGTTTACTGTGCCTCTGTCTAATAGTGACACAGGAGTAATCCCAGGGACAAACCTACGATCCCCCATCCACTTATCGAGATTCTTCTTGAAGAGATTCAGTGAGGTGCTCTGCCTCACATGAACTGGGATTCTATTCCAGAGCGAAGGGAGACTCTGGGTTATGAACCTGTCCCTCCAGCAAGTTCTATTTATTTCTGTGCTGAGGTTCAAGTCCCTCGAGCTTGTGGCTCTAAGGGATTTAGATTTACTGAGGTGGAGCATGTCCATTAATTCTGGATTTGACATAGCTTTGTATGTCAGGCATAGATCGCTTCGAAGTAGGCGGTATGCAACTGAGTAGAGCTGGAGTTTTTTTAACCGAGCAGCATATGGCATCTGTTTGAGACCCTTGATCCTCTTGGTGAGATACTTTTTGGGTCTTTCTAATTGCTGCAGGTGTCGGGTAAGGTACATCCCAAAAGGGGCATTGTATTCTATGATGGGCCTGATGAGGGATGAATAAAGGGGCACAATTACCTCTCTTGATCTAGATGTGAAACCCTTCGTGATGAGGTGGGATATGTAGAAGGTCTTTCTAACTACTTTGGCAATGTGGTTTTCAAAGGAGAGATTGCTATCAACTTGGGTCCCCAGGTCCCTAATAACTTTCTCTGTACTTAATGGGTTTCTGCCTATGTGGTAATTTGTGGGCACATTATTTTTGCCAAAGGGTATGACTATACATTTTTTGGCATTTAGCTTTAAACCATGGTGCTGGCACCAGTTATCTGTCTCTGTGAGACCTTTTTGAAGGATGTTTGTGTCAGCTGGAGAGTTGATTATGGCACCCAGTTTGCAGTTGTCTGCGAACTTGGTGAGCCATAGTCCTCCCACGTTTGCCTGTACCTCTGAAAAGTATATACCGAACAAGAGTGGTCCCAGGACAGAACCCTGTGGGACACCACTGGTGACCGGTTTCGAGTCTGACATGGATCCAGCAACTCTCACTCTGTGGGTTCTGTCTTTGAGCCAGTTTGCGACCCATCTTGTGACATAGGGGTTTATATTTAAGCTGGATAGCTTATCTATGATGCCCGAGTGGGGTATTGTGTCAAATGCCTTTGCAAGGTCCAGATAGGCTGTGTGGACTACCTTCCCTTCATCTATGGCTTTGGTGACTGTTTCAAAGAAGTCAACCAGGTTCAAAAGGCAGGATCTGCCCTTGACAAAGCCGAACTGGGTAGGATCTAGTGTCTGTAGGTCCCCAATGTCTTTGTTTATGAGCTCCATGATGATCCTCTCCATAGCCTTGCAGACTAAGCTAGTCAGGCTTATGGGGCGATAGTTTCCAGGGTCCGTAGAGGCTCCACCTTTGTGGAGTGGGACCACTGTTGCTGTACGCCATTCTGTGGGCACATATCCTGTAGTGAGGCTGAGATTGTATAGCTGTTTTATTTGAGGGATTTGTTCCTCTTGTAGTTCATGTAGGACACAACCTGGGACGCCATCTGGTCCCATGGAAGCAGTGTTTTCTGCTTTGGAGAGGGCAGCCTTCACCTGAGCATCTGAGATGTTTGGGAGGCAGCCCTCTGCTGGGATAGATACTTGCTCTTTTGGGGGGGAGAAGTTTGCACTGAACCTGTCTGCCAGGATATTGGCGATGTCTGTGGGTTCAGTGTATTTTTTGTCATTTAGAATCAACTCAGAACAAGTCTGGGAGTTGCATCCCAGGTTTCTAACATAACTGAAAAAAGCCTTATGATTGTCTTTGGTGTCCTGTGCAATTTTTCTCTCAAAGCTGGCCTTGGAGGATTTTATGAGGGAATCGTAATTTTTTGATAGTACTGATCAGAGATGCCTTCTCTATTAGGGATTTTGCTCTATCATGTAGTAGCTTCCTCCTTCTGTTGTACAGTTTATTTATGGCAGGGGTCCACCATACTGGATGCCTGTCTTTGGATGATTGGGTCTTGGTTTTGTTTGGGATAGCATGATCCATGCATTCCTGGAGATGTCCGTAGAATGCATTTATATAGGATTCTGCAGTTTGGGCTGTAGTTTTCACTGGCCCTGGGGCATTGAAGGATTCCACTTCGGTTTTGAGAAGTGAGAAGTTCCCTTTTGAGAAGTTTTTCACTGTGGTTTTCTGGGCTGGGGGTGGGGTCAGGATGTGGACATCCAGTGAAATTAATTTATGGTCTGATCTTACCAATGAGGGATATACTTCTGGTGTGGAGCATAGAGACCCCATGTTGGTAATGATCAGGTCTAGTATGTTGTCCCCTCTTGTGGGAGTGGTGACTATTTGTTCCATAGCATTTGAGTTTATAATTTCCAGGAATCTTTGAGCTAAGGTGCTGGGGCTTGAGTAGTGCTCCCAGTCAATGTTTGGGTAGTTGAAGTCGCCCAATATAATGGTGTTCGGAGAGATCTTCATGTTCTCCAATGTTTTCAGGAAAGCCAAATGGGATTCCTGACTTTGAGAGGGTGGTCTGTAGGATGCTATAAACTGAAACGCAGTCTTGCCCACTGTTAGTTGCACATGGATGGTCTCCGAAACTTTGTGCAATGCCACTAACCTGGAGGTGTGGATATCCTTGATAAATATGGAAACTCCCCCTCCTTTTGTGGTTCGGTCCGGGTTTTGGGGCCGAAAAGCATGATATGAGGTATAGCCTGGTAGTGCTGGGGTGCTCTCTGGAGCCTTGAACCAGGTTTCTGTCACTGCACAGATATCGATGTTCTCCATACTGAGGAGAGCTTCGAGTGCATGCATCTTGAGGTTAAGACTTCTTGCGTTTAGCAGCATTACCCTTAGTTTCTTGTTCTTTGTGCTGTCTATGGGGGTGGGTTTGACTCTTGAGCCTTTCCTAAAAAAGGCACTATGGGGGTGGCAAGAGCCTTTGCCAATATCCGAAAGCCCAGTGGTGACAGGTGCAAGCCGTCCCTAGTGAAGCAACGTGGCTTGTCGAGCATGTCATCCCAGGCTGACAGACACTGGATCCCCTTTGAATGACACCAAAATTTTAGCCAATTGTTAAAATCGATCATTTTGTCTTTGTACTGTGGCATCATTCTAGGTGAGGGTAAGATGCTGCTCAAGGTCAGGGTCATGCCAGCCTGGGCTACATGATCAGAGAGCTCTTCTATGTCTCTTTTCAGGTAGTCCAGGGAGGTACGTCTCAGGTCATTCACACCAGCATGTACAATGACTGAGTCATATTTGTATTTGCTTTGGAGTGACCTGAGTGCTTGCGTTATGTGTCGGATCCTAGCACCCGACAGGCAGCTCACCGTGACCTTCTCTTTATTCAGCCTGGTGAGCGGGACGTCAGTGTGTCTGACAATAGAGTCACCTATAACAAGAGTATCAGGTGTGTTATTCAGCCTTAAGGGCTGTGGCTGCTTGGCACACTGACTTTGTGGGTTATGTGTTGTGTGTGGTTTGTTTTGAGGTAGCGTTTGCTTGGATGTCTGCTTTGGAGGTCTCTGTTGCTTAGGTAGATTTTTATTTAGAGCCTCCGAGTATGTTTTTGTGTATTTATGTGTTTGGTTCACTGATGTGGTGGGACTATGTGAAACTGGAATTGTGTTGTGTGAGGTTACCTTCTCCTCCTGACTGGTTATACCAGTTTTGAGATGTGAGAGCTCAGCCTCCAGTTTGGCTAAATAGTTGCATCTCTCACATATATTTGAAACTGTTTGGATGAGGAGAGGGTTGTCCGTGTACATGAGACAGTTGTATCATTGCCTCAAAATTCCCAGATTCACCAGCTGGACTGGAGAGGAAATCACTGACTGACCTTTGGACATGCTAGAGTAATAGGGAAACTGAATTTAAGATGGACCAATAGAGGACGGGGTAATCGTAGAGAATATAAGAGTAAGTAGTGCTTATGGTTTAATAGTGATAACTTGTAGGATTACTTAATTGGACCAGTGAAGGGCCTTAGAATGAGAATATGGTGTTTAAATTGAGAGATAGAGCAGTTCTAAGGGAAAAAGTAAAGAGCAGACTTTGTGGAGCCAGGAATAGTTTAAACCCAATTAGGCGGTGCTGCCCGTTGTTGCGCTGTGCTCAAAAACGCCCCAAAACCATGCAAAAGGGGGTTTTAAGAGAGGAAGATGAAGGAGTTTTGGAATTGACCCAAAATGACCAATAAAACTACAGTTTCAAGTCAGTAACCACTCCCACAGGGGCAGGCAGGCTGCTCAATGTTTTTCACTGCCACTGATCAACAGAGAGACTTTCCTTTAGCCCAAGCAAAAAATGGCCTCACAGAAACTTTCAAACAGTTTAAGAACAGCAAGCCTGTAACTGAACTTTTTAAAATCTCAGAAAAGTGGGAAAAAAGCAAGATTTTTTTTTTTTTTCAGAGATAGCAGAGGTTAACAAGTATCAACAAGTTATAACAGTGAAGTAAATGACCCCACACAAGAGTGCTAGGCCAAAGACAGATAAAATACAAGTTTTGAGAAAAAAACAATTTTAAAAATAAGTGCAAACAGGAAATTCAGTAAACAGCTCTAGGTTGTGCTCTAAATACAGTTACTAATGCAGAAATCAAATTTAACAAGCCAGAAAATGCTCAAAATAAGCGGCTATGCAGAAAAACTTAGCAAATAAACAGAGGAAAAATACTTAAAGTCTCAAAAGTGGCTCCTTTCTTCTCTCAGCATTTTCTCCTCTTGGTGGGTGCTTCACCAACAGCCAAGAATCCTGAAAATATGCCAAAACCATGAGGCAACCAGGTTTTAAGAGAGGAAGATGAAGGAGTTTTGGAATTGACCCAAAATGACCAATAAAACTACAGTTTCAAGTCAGTAACCACTCCCACAGGGGCAGGCAGGCTGCTCAATGTTTTTCACTGCCACTGATCAACAGAGAGACTTTCCTTTAGCCCAAGCAAAAAATGGCCTCACAGAAACTTTCAAACAGTTCAAGAACAGCAAGCCTGTAACTGAACTTTTTTAAATCTCAGAAAAGTGGGAAAAAAGCAAGATTTTTTTTTTTGTTTGTTTTTTCAGAGATAGCAGAGGTTAACAAGTATCAACAAGTTATAACAGTGCAGCAAATGACCCCACACAAGAGTGCTAGGCCAAAGACAGATAAAATGCAAGTTTTGAGAAAAAAACAATTTTAAAAATAAGTGCAAACAGGAAATTCAGTAAACAGCTCTAGGTTGTGCTGTAAATACAGTTACTAATGCAGAAATCAAATTTAACAAGCCAGAAAATGCTCAAAATAAGTGGCTATGCAGAAAAACTTAGCAAATAAACAGAGGAAAAATACTTAAAGTCTCAAAAGTGGCTCCTTTCTTCTCTCAGCATTTTCTTCTCTTGGTGGGTGCTTCACCAACAGCCAACACGCCTGAAAAGATGCCAAAACCATGAGCAACCAGGTTTTAAGAGAGGAAGATGAAGGAGTTTTGGAATTGACCCAAAATGACCAATAAAACTAAAGTTTCAAGTCAGTAACCACTCCCACAGGGGCAGGCAGGCTGCTCAATGTTTTTCACTGCCACTGATCAACAGAGAGACTTTCCTTTAGCCCAAGCAAAAAATGGCCTCACAGAAACTTACAATCAGTTCAAGAACAGCAAGCCTGTAACTGAACTTTTTTAAATCTCAGAAAAGTGGGAAAAAAGCAAGATTTTTTTTTTGTTTTTTTTTTGTTTTTTCAGAGATAACAGAGGTTAACAAGTATCAACAAGTTATAACAGTGCAGTAAATGACCTCACACAAGAGTGCTAGGCCAAAGAGCTCTACAAGACTGCTTTGACTGTACAGACTGGTCAGTGTTTAGACAGGCTGCTGTGACAAACAACCATGTTGACTTGGACACATACACTGAGTCAGTCACAGCTTGCATATCTAAGTGTGTGGAGGATGTAACAAACACCAAACTCATTACCATATGGGCAAATCAAAAACTTTGGCTAACTTGTGAGGTGTACAAGCTCTTGAAAGTAAGAAATACAGCTTTCAAATCACAAGATATGGAAGCTTTAAGTGTGGCCAGAGCCAAACTGAACAAAGGTATCAAAGAGGTGAAAAGATCCTATGGCAGAAGAATCCAAACTCACTTCAGGGACCAGAAGGATACCAGGCAACTATGGAAAGAAATTCAAACCATCACAGACTGCTCCATACTTCAGACCTTTTATAGGGGTACCATTGAAAGTGTCCGGACCAACATCATTGCAGTCTGGTATGGGAGCTGTAATAATCAGGATCAGAAGGCTCTCGAGAGAGTTGTAAGGTCAGCAGAAAGAAGCATTGGGCATATCCCTTATTCCTTTGGAAGATCTACACAAATGCCGGTGCATAGACAGGGCCAAAAAGATTTCCAGCGATCCAACACATCCTGCCAATGGTCTGTACACTCGCCTATCTTCTGGCAGGAGATACAGAAGCCTGTACTGTAAGACCACCAGACTAAAAAACTGTTTTTTTTCCGTTCTCCGTTAGACTGTTGAACTCTTTGGAAAAATGAACCACAACGTTTGTTACATAACTAGCCTGGCAAGAGGCTTATTATATGGATGTGCAATAATTAAGTGCAATAATAAGGTGGCTCACCTACACACTGCAGGACTGTAAAGTGCAATATACAAACTGTGTAATAATTCAGTCTAATCATAGATATGCTGCTATTGTTTCAATTTTACTTTGACAATATTACCTTCATATTGTTCCTTGTCTTACTTGTCAACTGTTCTGGGATGGGTGTGGGTCACTGCTGTTCTACTTTACTTACAAATTGCTACTTATTAAATTTCTACTGTGATATTGTATTAGTTTTTCTCTTTTTATATGTGCAACTGTTTCCTGCATTGAGATTGAAGCATTGTAATTTTGTTCAGCTACACTGTTGTGTAGTTCTGAATGGCAATAAAGTTTTCTTTGACTTTGACTTGACTTCATATTAATTTTTCTTAAAGGAAAACACTTAGCTGTCCTTTCCATGCGTCATACATTTTTAAATATATATGGCTAATAATTAACATTATTAATGATTATTTATTAAAGTATTTTTTTTTAACCTAACAGCAATATGTGTCATGCAATGCAGTGGAAATGACAACACTTAGGACATATGGGAAATGTTTTAGTAAAGTGGGGCCCAGACTAGCCAAGAGGAACAAAGGCTGGAGTCAAGTAGCTGTTGAAATCAATGCAGTTAGAGGTAGAAGCAGAATACTGGCATGGTGCAATTAAAGGGCAAATGATGGCAATGTGTTAGAAACAAGGCCAGCCAGAATGCAATTTGCCATAACACTATGGCAGGGGGGTTCTGAATCTTTTTAAGTTAACACCAAATGAGGAATGCCTTCTGTCCATCTGTAGGGGTGGCTATGATGCAGAAGATGGTGCAACAGAAATAACTGGAAGTGGTGTAAGCACTGTTCCATCTAACTAATGTCATCAGAAGCAGTTAAATTCAACCACTCATGGAGGTTGCTTTAAAATGCACATGTTTTGTAGACAACATCGAATGCTGAGCATGATTGCAACTAAACATGTCATTATTCATTAGTTTTAGGTGAGCCTTGTACATCAGCAAATAATGAAACTGAAGGTAATGTGCAAGGTAAGTGTTCCACTCACCCCATTGTAAGCATACTATACCAAATGTTATTGCATTGTTATTAGTTTTCCTAATAATTTCTTTTTACAGAGTCAACATCAGAAGCAATCACTTTAACTATAACCTTTAAATATTAATGATGTCAGCAGCAGAATCGCTGTTGCTGCTGATGCTGCTGATGATAAAATACTTATATTTATGAAGCAGTTGAGGAAAGTGGCAGGCAGTCCCCAAGTTTAATGGCAGGATCTCTCACATCACAACATATTAGTTGTTGCTGTTTGTTTTTTTGGGTTGCCACAGCAGAACTCCAGTCCGCTATTGATTGGCAGTAGATTTTTATGGTGCCGAGTTGCCAGCCCGACGCCCAACCTTCAACGAAGGCACGCCCATTCACGCATGTCTTTCAGAGGCCACTCAACTGCGGGGAGGATATGCAGACTCCACACAGAAGGCACTCCCTGCACACTAGCTGAGAATCGAACGGGAGAACCTCTTGCTGTGAGGCAACAACGCAATGACTGTACCACCGCGGCTAATGCTGCATAAAGTGACATTGCATCACAAAGTCAAACAAAAGCTGACAGTTCTCTCATGCTTGTACAGCAGGAACAGCCCTAAGTCCCTAAACCAGTATCTCCACACATGGAAGAACACTGTGAAATGATGACAGACATTTTGAAGCTACAGTATTCACAGTGACACCATTACAAAGGGGATCCAGGTGCAGTAATAATTTGCAACTCTCCCAGGAAACATGTAAAGCATTGGCTGCCCAACAAGAAATGTGCTTTGACATTGTTAGGTGTCAGAGAACCACCACAGATAGTCAGCTGGAAATGGCCAGAGTCTTCCAGATTATGCATGATGATTCCCAGCACCACTTTGAAATGGCAGAGAGCAGGAGTAATGCCATGGTATCACTGATTCACACCAAGCATCAGTAGCAGCCTCCATTTGTTCACTAGTTAAGGCATATGACAGTCAAGCTGGACTGAGTATTATGAGGGGCAGGGACTGGGTACTCTCCAGACACATGGGGTGAGATCACATGATACTACCGCTGCTTCTAAAGACAGTAAAGAAAGTATTCACAGTAAACAATCATAGCATATTTCACAAAGACCATGTCAATGGTCATCTACACCTAGCAGAACCTCACTTTCCAGGTCAGGGTCATGCAGCAGTGTCAGGTCAGTGATAACAAAATCACCTTCATCAAGTAGATCACAACATCGAAATAACATACCTTACAGTTCTCATGGTAATCAATCTTCCAAATCAGTTGCACCAATAACAGGCCTATCAACTGGAAATGTGTATGACTTGTTTGATCTAGAACTACTGTGAATTACATGCATTGACATATTTTTCTGTTTATTTGGAATGGGGTTTTGGGGGTAGTTTTTTATGTATAATCACTTCTTCCCTATAAAGTTCTTAGTTATACCATATTGTGAATTCAAATAATTTACTGAACTTTCTGTTTACTTGGAAATGGGTTGGGGGTCTCGGTATGACTATTAGGTACATGAATAATCATTGTACAAAAAGCAATAATACAAGGATTACTATTTCTTCTGGTGGCCCTAAAACAACAAAATAGTAATGAACAAACATGTTCAGACAAAATATTTCATAATGAAAAGACACATCAGAACAGGCATCCTGCCATGTAAACATAACTGCTGCCACTAGACCTTCCTCCTTTCACAAATGATGCCAGTTTCTGAAGTCAGAATTTATTATGAATGACACTATAAAACAGTCTGATGTGCAGTGCAATAGACTACAGTAAACAGAAATGTCATATAGAACTGAATATTTAATTCTTGTCAGTATTGCTTCTGTTGCATAGTGAAAAAATCTTTAAAGCAAAATGTATTCATTACAGCAATTAAAATCGTTGAGTAAATTCTTCATTTGATGCTATTCAGCATCACTGAACAGTAATCAGTGAGCACTCAGGCATGTCAACAACATGAGAATTATTCAAACAGTTAATAATAAAATAATATCTTAAGATGAAGGAGAATGTCAGATGAATGGTGACATCAGACCATGCATTACACAGCACAGCCAATAAATATCACTGCATGCACCATTTATACTCTATGTGTTTATTTTACAAGAAAGGAACAATAACCTGAATGTACTGGTCCATAGTTCTGGACTAGATGCTGCCTCTTTACCTGTGTAGCTGAATGACAAACAACCATCGAGCTAGGGAAGACTGTTTAGTTTCCCAAGTTCTGTAAAACAAAAGTACTGTCCCTGACTGTTAGAACTGTTGTATTTCATAGGGATTTGGAGAACTCTCTTTAAATTATTGAATGTATGTCACGTTCTGTACAAGTGTTCCTTACAGATTTTTATTTTGAATTTTTTTTTTTTTTGCAATGAGTGCTGTCTAAAATTACAAAGTTGTGTTTGCAACAAACATATAACACTTATTGCAATGCTCCTTTACTTCTATTTATTGGGTTAATGGCAACATTGTAAAGCTGTTGAAATTTCTGACTTGTGAAGTTTATGTAGGTTATCATTACATTAAGACACTGTTAGCTGCCTGTACTATTTTGTCCCTGCCACCAATTTTCATTCCATGTGTAGTCACATGTTATTGTCATTTGTTGGTGGTGGTGATTGTGATTGGGGGCATGTGACAATTTTAAAGGTCTTGCTTTGATATACTTCAGATATATATTTTTTTGCATTTTAAATAGTAGTGCCTACATAATGAGATTTTTTCTGCCTAGTATTAGAGCAGCTTGTAACATTCCATGCCTTGTTGTTTTTTGTTCGTGTGTGTCTAAAGTATTAGTTTTTCATTTTTTACATCGTAACAGGGATATGGCAGCAAAAGTAAAAAAAGGAAGGAGTCTGTTGCATGGAAACCTCCATTCTCAGATGCTGAAAATGTGGTCATAGTGCAGGCACTTCATTTCTATGGGACAGGGATCATAGATACTCATTTATCTGACAAGCCCTTCTGTGATCATGTCTGGCAGTAGATATCTGATGATGTGAATGCTCTGAATTGCCAGGGTCATGACTACAAGAGTGTCGGACATAGGGCCAGTGATATGATAAAGAATGTCTGTAATAGATCCATGGCTGTGGCATGGAAATGAAGAACTACTAGGGTTGGTGGCCCTCCCAATGAACCACCACTCACTTAATTGGAGGAATTCCTGTCAACTGTAAGGGATCCAGGCAGCTCAGAAGAGTTCAACAGTGCTTTCCTGGATGTGGGGGCTCAGGCAGAAAACAAACACAAGATGTTAATAAGTGATGCTCCTGGCATGGCATTCTAATATATACAAAACTGAAAAAGTCTGAGGTTTATCTTGATTTTGCATTTTGTACTTATAAACCTGTATCAACTGCAATTTGTGCGTCTAGTTCCATTTCAAACACAGTGAGATTAACACATTCTGTGCATGCTCTGGGGATTACCATGAAGCAGACAAAACAAATGGGAAGCGTTTTTTGGGGGGACAAGCCCTACTACACCATGCACCCCTGCACACTCTGCTAATTATATATTCTAACTTCAGGATCACACAATCCCTGGGGAAAGGAAATAATCCCTTACTTGGGGATTGTAGATCTTGCACACCTGTCAACCCCCTGTGTATGTCAATCAAATGGTGTCGACTTACTGTGTGTGTTGGGGTATTGGACATTAGATCCAGTGCCCTACACTTATATAGATAGACAGATAGACAGATGGATATAGATATTGATATAGATATAGATATATAAAGGAGTTTATGTTTGCATCTGTCATTGCTTTATTTTTGTGTAGGTTTCATATTGTGAGCATTTATTTGTACTGCTTCTGTTTTTCTTTTTTCTTGGTTTATTGACATGTAAAGCTGGCACCAATAATGTGGTGCTCCAGCTACTTGATGTTTTGAGGATCAGTGACCTCAGATGAGGATGTCAGTGATGAACAAACACAATCTGGGGTTATAGATGGTATGCCTGATATGGAGAGTGTGGCAACCACATCCCCACCTCACAGTCTGAAGACAGTCAGTATGCCTATGAATACCCATGGCACATAACCATCTGAGAGTGGGCTGGTTGATTGCGGCAAATTTGATTAGAGTAATGCGTTTACCCCATTGATAGAGCTGATGGAATTTACCCCTAGCCTTCATGAGGGTGAAGTACTACACAGGGGTGTTGGTAGGCATGCTCAGATTAGACATGCTTACCACTAACTCCCAGCAAATGTACAGGGGTATCTTGTAGATACAGCAGTGATGAACTGAATCCTTAACCATGCATGGCTCATACCTGTCCAGAATGCTAGGGCATAGTGCTAGCACAACTGCTATGGCTGTGTTCCTGCAGATCCACATACAGTACACCTCACATTGTTCATGACTCCTCACACACACACACACACACACACACACACACACACACATTCTTCAAAACTGACTTTTTTGCATCTGCAATTACTGGTCCAGACCATGCACACTGCTCTCACACACACCATACATATGCATACACATACTTCTTTTGTATCAGGCATGTGCTTCTGTAACACTCCCCCTCTTACACACACATACACACATACACATACACACACACACACACACACACACACACACACACACACACACACACACACACACACGCACACACACACACACAGACACACACACACACACACACACACACACACACACACACACACACACACACACACACACACACACACACACACACACACACACACACATTGTGCAAGTGATAATGACACTGTCCTGACATTTTCAAAATTCAGTGACTTTCGGTAACCTTTTCCATATGCAGAATGACTAGTTAATGATTGCTTAGTCAAATGCCTGTTTTCATCTGGATAAGTACTGAATTTCAATTTGTTTTCATCTGCTTGAGTCCAATAGTGCTAATAGTTGTTGTACCCATACTTGTAGAAGTAACAGTTGCAGCAGCAGTAGTGACAATACTAGTAAAAATAACCATAGTAGCAATATTAACAGCAGTATTAGTAGTAGCAATAGTAGCACTAGGAACAGTAGTAGTAGTAGATGTAGTAGCAATCATACTAGTAGTAGTAAAAGCAGTATTAGCAATAGTAGTAGCAGCAGTAGCATTAGTAGCAGTAATAGTGGAAGTAATAGTAGAAGCTGTAGTAGTACCAATAGTTGGAGCAGCAGCAGTAGTAGTAATAGAGTAGTAGCAGTAGTAGTAGCATTAGTATTAATCACAGTAATAGCAGTAGTAGCAGTCGTAATAGCAGCAGTAGCAGTAGTAGTACTAGAAGTAATAGTCATAGTACTACTAGCAGTAGTACGTTATTACAGTACTATTTCTTATGTATTATTGCTTGCTTAACCCCGAGTGGAGATGATGGATGCAGACACTGATCTGATCCCTTCTGGGGTTCCTGACTTGGGCTGTGCATGATGCACAATAGTGAGCAGACCAAGCATGTTTTGGGGAAATACTTTTTTCTTTCTACTGTTGGATTGCAACTCCTCATTTGTGTCTTAACTACTCATCTTTTCTTTAGCAGTTATAAGGTTCTATAGCTATGCTTGATCAACTATCTATGTGGATGATGGTGACATTGCCCTACCCATGTAGGTTTGTTTGACATGGGGCTGCTTTAGCTTGATGCACAGATTAAAAACAATACACATGCAGGAAAAATAATTTTGTTTTACTTAAAAGTTTCATAGTTGGTTTGGTCTATATATGTTGCACATATCACTCATTTACATTACTGATGACATTTCTGTATCACTGATGAATAGTGTGATTTTACGGAAGTACACCACATAAACATATATAGGCATGTATCTGTTCCTTACAGATTCATGACTCACCTTTCTTACAGATGCTGGCAATATTGTAGTCTAGGGCTGCCTATGTCTGATGCTCACATTAGCCAGCTGGCCAGTACATGGGCAACTAAAAACTGGTAAGTTTGCATGCATCATTGTTAATGTTTTATTTTCCTAGCTCCTTTTCATTTTTATTAAGTGGTGAGTGTTTCTGTTATCTAGTGGCATTTAGCCAGGTCCATGGCATATTGTGTACAAATCTGTCTGCCATGATTCTCCCCAGCTGAATGTTCCTCATCTGACCCCTTATCTATTCCTGCTGGCTCTGGCTATGGTGCTGTGAATTGCAATCCCTGCTTGGAAACCCTGCTGCAACCGTTTCCTGGGTATGATATTATGTAAGTTGGCACAGAGTAGGCTGGGTCATATTGCAGGGCACCTCCCGATGTGTCTAGATATCAGAAGCTTGACTTGACCAGGCCAAATGCAAGCTCTATTATATTAATAGTCTGTGCATGTCCATTGTTGTAACATTGTCCAGTGGGGTTGTGTGAGTTTCTAATAGGAGTCATGATCCACAGTTCCAGTGCATATCCTGCATCCGCCACTAGATGTCCTTGTGAAAGTTGACCCTTGAAAACTTTAGGTACAGTTCACAGGAGTGTCATATGTCGAATTCATGGAAATTGCCAGAGTGACCTGCACATGCCTTATAAATGATACCTTCTATATAAGACCACCTGCCACTTCTGTTTCTGGAAATCCTTCCCTGTTCACATGTGGGGCTTTCTTTTCAATATAGGTGCATTCTATGGTCCTAAGTTTGTTTGTTTCTTTCCACTTTTCCCGGTTAGGGGTCGCCACAGCTGAACTCCGGTACGGTAATGATTGGCAGTTAATTTTTACGTACCGGCTTGCCAGGCCTAATGCACAACCTTCAACGAAGGTACGCCCATTAATGCATGTCTCCATGCAGAAGACGCTCTAGCTGAGAATCGAACCGGACTGTGTCTTACTGTGAGGCGACTCAGGAAAATGGGCTATGGTATAGAAGTACTCTCCTCTGAAGTACGTGGAAAGCAAATATGTTTCCCCCATTTTCCAACATTGCATTGAGAAACTAGTGGAGTATTCTTGAGGTAGAGGCCTGAGACACCCTCTCTTTTTCTTCACTGGGTAACTGAAAAGTCCCTTTAGATAGTAAAAGGAATGCTACATGTACCTTAGTTGCCAAATGGATCTGTTTTTTATGATTCTCATGGAGCATCAGGCCAGGACATTAGTTGTTCCTTATTTGTTCTGTAGAATCTCTCTCCACCAGGTAGTGCTCTATTGTTTCTATTTCATGTATTTCACAGAATGTCAGGCATGGTCTGATCACCCTACACCTTCTAGGACATGGTCTGGCAGCAGCATCAGTAGCACCCTTTATTAGTGCCTGTTGCACATACAGATTTCTAATGGCTGCAGCAACCCCTAAAATCTTTCAAACTTTCCCCATGGCTATATTCCAGCATGTCTTGGAATTCATAGCTAAGGTGATTGCAGTGTGTTCACTCTCATTTAACATGTTTCTGAATCTCTCAGCTTGATTATTTGCTTCACTTGCATGTACTTCATCTATGTGTTTGCTAATTTGCAAATTTTTCCGCTAACGCTTGTTTTGCAGCCAGCTGTGATGTGTACTACTGTTTGCCGAATCACAAACAGCTCAGTTATCAAACAACCAAGCTCAGCTCAATGTGTAGGCATTCATGAATCCTGACAATTGTTTATGTAATTCTGAATTGTGAAATAAATGTATTTATTCATCACTATAAGTCAAGAAACAGAAGAATGTTAAGCAGGCTAGCACTACTGCATTTTAGTCCAAGGATTAGGTGAATTTAATCTGTATTTCAAAGACTTGTTAATAAGATGAAGTGCACTTGATGTTAGCTTCTGTTTTGCTATCTGGCAACATGGGGGGTTTATCTTAAATTAGAAATTGATATAAACAGGTTATTGTCTTTAAGCAGTCTTCTATAAGGTTGAGCAAGTATGTGCTGATGGTGCAACAGAGCAGCTATGAGCTGCTTTTTCTGCTGTACAGCAACAGTGGGCTATTACAGGCAGCAAGGGAAAACAACAGATGTGCAGGAGCTCATTATACAACATGCTCTTGGATATTGTATTTATAGTACAAGGAGGATTTTGGGGATGTAGTTGGTATAGAGAAAGTTAAGGATTGAAAAGCCTGTATCTATGCAATAAAGTCTGCCACACTGTTGTGCGATGTGCACATTGCATATAATTGCCTTATTTAGAAATGAGCTTATCTACAGTACATTTTTCCCTTGATTTCAAGGAGTTTTGGCCAGCAACTTCATTCCTATGAACTATGATTGAAAGATACTCTATCCATAAACGTGGAAAACTATTACACCTCACTACATGGATCATTTTTTTTCTTTGCATTGTACCTTTCTGTCTGCTAGAGAATCACATCAATTTGCAAAGACTGAGGGCAAAACAACTGGCTGCATCTGTTTACAGATTCATCCTAGTGAAGCTTGGCATACAGTACTTCCACTGGAATAGGCCCAGCAGAAGGGCTAGGAAGAAATAGGCTGCATGAATGATGAGACATTCTATCCATATCCAAATTTACCAAGGTAAATCCACAGTCAATAGTAAAATCACAAGTTTTATTCTTTGGGGAAATTTCTGGTTTTCTGCAGCAGCAAACTAAATGTCAATTTTATTACATGCTTTACAATACATTTCAGTTATGTTACTGTTCATATCTCCTTCATCTTGCACTTCATGGTGATGATGTAGTACAGATCCTGTAGCAGCAAATCATTATTGTAAAATGTCTAAGTAAGTCACTTTTGCATGTATTGTACTTTAAGAGCTTATTAACTAATAGAGCAGAGTGAATGGTTTGCAATATTTAAACAACAATCAGCTGTTTGAAGTTCTTGATCGGAACAGCTCATTTGTGCAAAGGTTTGTACTGCTCCTTGAAGGAAATTGTCAGTTCAGTTCAGTTTGGCTCATCACTGGGGGTACTTTCTATGGGAGATCTGCATGCAATCCTTTTTCACAGTGGGTTTTTACTAGTTGCTCAAGTTTCTTCCCACATCCCGAAGGCATGCTGTAGGTGAATTATCATTCTTCAAAACTTCCTGCAGATCTGACTGCTGTGTGCACAAGTACATGTTCATGTGTACATACTGCAACAGACTGTCATGCTTACGAGGATTAATTCCCCTACCTTCCACCCACTGACGGTCATGACAGACAATGGCTTCTACATGACCCTGAAATGGATAAAGCAGGCATTAAAGATAATGAAATACTGAATGAATGACTGAATGTTGCTTATGAATGACAGTAAAACGTTAAACTCAGAGTACTCCTTCCTACCTTGTACCCAATTAAATCATGACTGAGAACATTAAAAATCATACAAGGGCATCCAAATCCATAACATTAAAAATCATACAAGGGCATCCAAATCCATAGCAATCAAATTCTGATGGCACATGAACTCACAGCCTGTGGATAGTAATATATAAATGCTCAGTGTACCACTATGCTGTAGTAACTAGTAAATCTCATATGCCTACAGAGTAAAAACATAACCACCTAGCTGCTATAATAAAACATACATACTCAGACACGCACATATGCACATAAACACATACACATGAATCTGTGTCTCTTTGTATATCTTCTACGTCTATTCTACACGAGTATGTATGTGTGTGTGTGTGTGTGTGTGTGTGTGTGTGTGTGTGTGTGTGTGTGTGTGAAGATATGGTTGCCCTTCAAACATCTAAAACCCATAACATCTAAAATCATAACATCGAAACCATAATATCTAAAACCCATAACATTGAATTTCTTAACATCTAAAACGTGCATCACAACATCGAACACTACAAATCACATGAAAATAACATCTTCTCCACATATAATGACAACAAATTAAAAAACATACTTTTTTCTATGTTTTTGCAGCCTGCACTTCACCCAAAAATTAAATATACCAACTCCGAGATTGCACTACAGTGGGAAAAGGTTAATTTCTTGACCCCACTGTATCACATTCACCATAAAGAATATACACATAATGTCTATATCACTTACTTGTATGGCCTAAAAAACACATACAGAGTGGCAAAATAAACTATATAAATAGTATAAATTCCTACAATATATAAATAATAACTATGGAAATAAAAATGACAACATTTCATAGTGATAACACAAGATTAACAGATTAAACTGTAACATTTACACGTTTGATGATAAATTATTACTTATTATACATTTTAGATGTTATGAAACAATGTTATGGGTTTTAGATGTTTTGGATTTTAGATATTATGGTCTCGATGTTTTGATTTTAGATATTATGAGTTTTAGATGTTTTGAAGGGGAAACCAAAGATATATATATATATATATATATATATATATATATATATACATATATATATATATATATATATATATATATATATATATATATATATATATATATATATATATATAATATATATATATATATATATATATATATATATATATATATATATATATAGATCTACCTGATAAGAACGAACACCCAAGAGAAGATGAACAAAACTGCAAAAGAGTAAAGAGTTAAATGAATGAGCACTTCAAAAGCAAAAGGAAGTTATTGACTTTTTGTGTATAGTTGCACTTTAAGAAAGAACAGTGATGCTGTACATGCATACTGCACTGAGCAGTTCTCACACAGATGTGGGCAAGCCATTGGGTATTTACCCCTTTCTTCAATGTAGTATGATTTCAGAGTTGGTATATTTAATTTGCAGGGGGTGTGGGGGATGTAGGGGGTGCAGTCCCACCCCTGCAAAAACATAACAAAAAAATGTTTACAGTCCAGGACTGTTGGGTGGTAGGTGGTGGGTGTGATGTATGGGCATTGTATATTATGGTGGTAAACATTCAGCAACTGTTTCAGTTTTGTGCAGTTTGCTCATTTAACTCTTCACTCTTCTAGAGTTTTGTTCATCTCATCTCGGTCATTTTGGATTTGCTGATATGGGTTTTCATTTTTATCAGGTAGACCCATATATATATATATATATATATATATATATATATATATATATATATATATATATATATATATTTGTGTGTGTGTGTGTGTGTGCAGCTATGAGTTTATGACATTTCATGAAAGTGCCACTTCTTTGGAACTTGATACTTTAAAAAAATGTATAGATTAGCATCCAATTAATCAAACTATTCAGTCTTCTGAAATTTTGTTTATCTCATCTCGGTCATTTTGAATTCGCTGATATGGATATATATATATATATATATATATATATATATATATATATATATATATATATATATGGATTCACTTCATAATCTGGAAATACTGCAATATCAAATTGCAGTATCTCAAAAACACACATCACACACTAGAAAACACATACATACATGGATGTACATACCTCCCAACACTTCCCTACTACAAACATTATACACATGCACACAACCAAACACATACATATACCTACCCTTCATATATGCAAGGGGGCAAGCCCCACTGCACCCCCCCATGTGGGGAGCTACACCCCCACACCCTCCTATTTATATATACTAGCTCTGAGGTCGCACAAGACTCCATAACACACACATCCCAGCACAGCACATTCCAACCCCCCCTGCACAAACACACATGACATACACATGAACACCAGCACTACCAACACTAACACATTCACACTGCACAACACCTATCCTAACCCACACTTCAAACATCCCAACACACTCAAACAAATACAAACCCTCCCCAAAACCCTAAAAAAGTACACTTACCTAACACGCTATTCGTACCGCGGGTTCGACATTCTGCATTCAACATTTCCGGGTTCGCAATTTCCATCCATTCGACTTTACAGGCGCAAAATTCTAAAATTCTACATTTTAGTATTTCGAGCATGTAAAGTGATCTCATATATATATATATATATATATATATATATATATATATGTGTGTGTGTGTGTGTGTGTGTGTGTGTGTGTGTGTGTGTAGCTATGAGTTTGTGACATTTCATGAAAATGCCACTTCTTTTGAACTTGATTCTTTAAAAAAATGTATACATTAGCATCCAATTAATCAAACTAAATAGAGTGAGTTTTTATAGTAATACATACTAACTTTAAGACTGCCAAAAATGCAAGCATAAAAAAAATACCTTGCCCACACTGTTACACAATTTGAGCACACACACTACCACATTTTGATGCAGGACTGCAGAATTAGAACACCCAAAATACAGCAGAAGTCCCAAAACACAGCTGTCTTGCACTGCAGACATTCCATATCACTGCATCTCTATCAAATTAATACAGACTGCACTGTTATGGGAAAGTTACACTACTATTAATATAGTTGACTAACATGTAACTGAACCAAAGCATTTCAAAAATGGAAAGCTCAACATATATCCATGCCAGCATGACCCATAATCAGGTATCACACACCTGTTTGCACACACATATATACATGCATGACACATGTCTATACATAGGTAATTGTAATGTACCTCACACTGAGACACACACAAACTCTAAAGTCTATAACAGCAGCACTGTGTGCATGCAAAAAAAAAGAGAAAATAACTACATTCTGTGAATCTGTTTAATAGAAAGCAACATTAAAATAATCTCCTACCCAATGATATAGTAAAGATAATTGTTTCAGTTGTACACCTTGTATGTCCTTCATGAATCTCATACTGTGTCATGAATTTTATAATGGCACCAGGGCTTGAATAGCTCAGCCAAAGAAAGGAAGCTTATCTCGTCTTGACTCAAAGTCCTAATGCAGCCAAACGACTGCGAGAGCAGACATCTGAGTACTGCATTTCAAAAATTACTGGAAGACCTGAAGTCTGAGTGCCAAATGCAGAGTGCATGAGATTGTTATAGCTTAGAGTCATGATGAACTATATATAATAAGTATGGGATGGAATGAAAGGTTCTAATTTGTATGGAACAGTTAGAAATATACTCTAAACTCATGCATGTTGTAAGGCACAATTAGTACCAATGACCAGAAAAACCTCAGGCAATCAGAAAATAATTAATATATTTATTTACTTTGTTGACCATATATGCTCAACTGGTCTGTGACATTTTCACAGTGGAGAAGTGAAGAGCAACTTCCTTTGAACTACTGTTAAGGCACAGGAATCAATAAACAGTTTGTGGTCTTTGTTTATTGTAGAAATGTCATTACATGAGAGTGATTGTTTATATACTTAACAGAACATTGGCTGGCAAAATGCCTGCACCACTGATTTCAAGGGACCATTAATTGCTATTGTTTTCATGACTCTTTTATTAGCTCACATGACTTTGTCATGGCTTTATATTACTCCAGTATGGCAAAACAGCAATTGGTGATAATGTGGAAACACTGAATTCTTATTGGCTTTTCTCTTAACTTGTCAGACTACGCTTTTGAAGGGTGGGGCTCCACTTAGCATGAGGGGTCAGTAGTAATAACAGTGGTGAGGTTATCAACAACAAAGACAAACTAAATATTTTGAAATCACAGGAATTAAAATGAAGTAAAAAAAAATATACAGTTCAGATTCTAGGAACACACATCAAATTGGGCACGGCAAAAACTGTACATTACATTTTAGCCTTTTTAAGCAATGAAGTGAGTGTGCAGGTTGCAACATAACTCACTGATAAGCATCATTATTACTTTTTTGTTAGATAAAACAAACAGGATACAAGTGATATTAATAGTGTTAATAAAAGAGAGGCATGAACAAAAGTAATCATCCTTAAGAGGCTTTGATACTAATATGTTATTCCTGATATTACTTGACACATTTATGAAAACTGAGCCTTTCTTACATTTTTGATAAATGAGAGTACTGGGGTGGCACAGTGACACAGCTAATACACTTACTGTCTCAGAGCAAGACGTTCACTGGTTTAATTCTCAGCTGGAGAGCTTTTGGTGTGGAGTCTTCATGCCCTCCTTGCATCCACATGCATTTCTTTCTGAGTGTTCCAGTTCTCACTCACCTCCCCAAATCATACAATAAATGGATTTGCATTCTGAAAATAACTCCTAAGAATGAATATAGTGTTTTAGTGAATGAGGATATGCATTCTGTGATAGAGAAGTTACCTTTCTAGAATGGGTATAAATGTCTTTTACCCACTGCCTGGCAGGACTGAATCTGGCACCCATGTAACGCTATTAAGAATTAAGCATTTCACCACCGCCTCAGGCTGCCCCCCCATGCTTAGTTTTCAGTGGCTGTCATCCATGCATAATTCTATATCTCTTTGCAGCCAGCAAAGCACCTGAAGTAATTCAGTTCCATAGTGTGGTTTCTCTAGTCTCTCCTAGAACATTCCTGCAGCAGATTGGTCCCTCTGTTTTATGTAAGCTTATGAGAACTGGTATTTTTGCCCACCAACCCCCCACCCCACATGCCCTACTGACTTGCCTCTCTACCTTCAAGCATTAAATTATAGCTGAAGGTAAAAGAGAATAAGGGTTCTTTCTATACTAGACCCTGTATAATAAGTAATGTATGGGCTCAGTTTATTTATGTATGTATGTATGTATGTATGTATGTATGTATGTATGTATGTAATGAGGTATGTCCCTATAATCAGGTCTGACTTTATGAGAAAATCAATACGTCAGAGGTTCATAAGTTCATAGGTGTATACTAGGTAAACGACCACTTTGGCCCTTATAAGTCTTGCCATGCAACCCAAATGTGACCCAGAAATTTGATATGCATATGTATCGACTGTACAGATTTTTGCAGAATACCCACATTTTTGCCTCATTGTTTTGGTCCATTTTTTTTTCATAAATTTGTGGTTTTCTGGTAAATTAGTGGCAAATTATTAATGATTGAAGTTAGACTATAATGACAGACATTTGAGTTACAGACTTATATCATTCAGAAAATTCATGCTAATGCAAAACCTGTTATTCTATCGTCTTTCTAAGTTTGTAAGAGCCATATTTAAAAATTATCCCTATTTTTGGGTCTTTCTCCCACTTTTATTTATGCCTTTGTCCAGATTTCTTGCTCTAAGAAGTTGAGAGGTATGTTGATTTGTATAGGGGGTAATTAATTGACTGCCACTGTTCATCACAGACATAGGTGCCAGACCAATGCTGAATTTCTAATTACCCATCCACTAGTCCAATTTGTGCTTAAACAGAGATAGAGAGGAGCTCTGCATCTCATGGATGGGGGCCTGTTCCAGAGAATGAAAATTCTATGAGGAAGCATATTTATTTATTTTACATTTGGTTACTGGGAAAGTCTGACTGGATACAAGTCCTTTTTCAGTGGAGGTCCAGGGAGAAATGCTCCACATATAACAAAGCCCATATAACAAAGAATAATAAAGTACAATTTCCCAGATACAGAAGCATGATACTTTACATATTAAATCAAGACCGCTAATTGTAATCTTCTTTAATGGATAACACTTGTAATTAAGGTGAGTTAAGACACACTATTCTGTTTGAAGGGTGAACCTACTTATGTAATGCAGTTAAGATGAGTTAGGATACACTATACTGTTAGAAGGGTGAAACACATTGGGTTATATAGCTTAATGGCAAATAGTAAGAAGTGGTGTTGTTGAAATACAAATAATACTCTCGGGTTTAAGCTTAGAACAGTGATGGATTGTAGAAAGGATAAAGAAGAGTTTCATGCTGAAGAGAAGATTAGTACCTTTTAGGAAGGTAAGGAGTGGTTACCCTGTGTGACCCAGGGTCTAGCCTGGAAATACAGTTACATATCCAGTTGGCTTGTAACTATGATTTTAGGGATTGTTTGAATTGGGTAAGGAGGTGATTGCAGTTATATTAGTAGGGAGAGTGTTCCACTTTTTGTCTATGAAATTTGATTATAGAGTAGATCCAGCAGAGTTGTTGGGTTTAGTGATTTGAAGGAGAAGTTTGTTATTGGAGCATAGGACCCTAGTACTGGATTAGGGATGTATTAGGTTTTGTAATGCAGGGGTTTTCACTAGGTAGTAAAGTATTTAATGGGTTAGTCTGAGCTGTTTGCAGAGGAGAAGTTGGGGGAGTTCAAGCCAGTTGAGTCTTTTTAGGACTGAGCAGTTGTGTGTGAGATGAGGGCTATTGGAGGCAAATTTTGCAATTTTGTTATAGCAGGTTTCAAGTTTAGTAATATCTGATTTTCTAAGATTGGTGAGGATAGGGGAGGTATATAGGAGTGTGGCCAAGACATGTGTTTGTGCAATATTTGCCTTAGTGCTGTGTGTGAGGAATTGCCAGTTTCTATATAGTCCCCCTAGTTTTTTATGTACTTTTTAAATGGTGAATGAAATGAGATTGCCAAATTTCAGATTGCAGTCTATTTACACTCCAAAAAGTTTGGTGTGGGTGATAGGAGAGATAGTGGTTTTGTCGTGAGATGTGATAGTGAATGTGCGTGCATGACTGTTGAGGTTAGTTGGTTGAAATATGAGAAGTTTGGTTTTATTAGGGTTTAGTATTAGTTGAGAGTTAGTAAGTCATTCTTCTACGGAGAGGAAAGATGCCTGTCTTTTTAGTTGAAGTTCTTGGAAAGAAGGAGAGGAACAGATTAGTGTTGAGTCATCAGAGTACTGGATGATTAAAGCATGAAGAGAAGAGGAGTGGAGGCTGTTAGTAAAGATAGAAAAGAGTGAAGGACCAAGGATGGGGCCTTGGGTAATGTCTAGTTTAACTGGTAGTAATGGAGAGAGTTCATGTTTCCACTGCACTGCTTGCTGTCCGTTTGTTAAATAGCTTTGAAACCAGGTGATGGTGGGTCTGCTAAGGTTCAGTTCAGAGAGGGATGAAATGAGTTTGTTCTGCTTAACTATATCAAACAACTTAGAATGGTCTAGAAAGATAGCAGAACCAAAGTTACCATTATTTCTGTGGTTGTTGACTATATATGTGTGAATGACTGTTGTGGTGCTATGGTATGGCCTGAAGCCATGCTAAGTATTAGTGAGCAGGTTGTGGGTGGTATGGTAATACATGATTTGTGTGTGAATACACCTTTACAGTATTTTGGACAGGGGTGAGAGTATGGCTATGGGCCGATAGTTGGTTAGCTCTTTTGAGCTACCTCCTTTATGGAGTGGTATAATGTGAGACACTTTCCAGATGTTTGTGGCTTGATTTTCTGATATAGAGTGGCTGATAAGAATGGATACTGGGTTTGCAATAGCATCAGCAGCCATTTTCAAGAATTCAACTGGGTGTTTGTCAGCAGCTAAAGTGGTGGGCTTTAGTTTCTTGAGGAGTTTTTTTAATTTTTTCCGTAGGGACAGGGTGGAAGGTAAAGCCATTGCTGTTAGCATGGGGATTAGGAGGTGCATTAGAAGATGAACAGTTTTGAGAGTTTGCAAGTCTAAATATTGATGCAGTGAAGAATGTGTTTAATTGAGTGGGTACAATAAGTGTGGTATCTATTAAGGTTGGGGAAGGAGTGCTAGATTTTCCAGGGTGGAGAATATTGTTAATTGCTGACCAAATTTTTTGGGGATTATTTTGATATCTGGTTTTCATATTGTGGTAGTACCTAGTTTTGTCTGTTTTTACACATTTCTTTGCTTTATTAAGGAGTTCAATAAATGCTTGCTTGTCTGTGACTGATCCAGTTTTGTGCCAATGGACCCAGGCTTTATCTTTGGATTTCAGAGGAGAGGTAGTGTCATTGCTCATCCAGGGGGCATAGTTGGACTTAATTCTGATGTTTCGAGGGGGGGGGGCTGAGAGTTGAGGATATCTAAGAAGGTTGAGTTGAAGTATTGAACAGCTTCATCTAATTTAAGGTACATGAGAGTAGTCCAGTTACAGGCTGTTAGAGTATTAATAAAGACAGTTGGATTGAAGTTTTTTCTTTTCTGATAATTTGGAAATTGGTGGGTTTTCCTAATTTGTGCGATGTCTTATTACAAATATTGGTAAGTGGTCACTTAGGCTGTCTGGGATACAGCCTGATTGGCAGGTAAGAGCTGGTTTATTAGTCAGAATCCAGTCAAGTATTGACTGTCTCTTGATTGTTTTATCAACTCTTGTGGGAGTTTGGATGAGCTGGGAAAATCATGGAGGTTGGTGAAATTGGTGTTAGAATTGAAATTACAAGTTAACCAGGCAATGTTAAAGTCCCCTAAGATTATGGTTTCATGTTGGAGGGCATTAGATGCCCATTCAATTAGGGTTTCAAGAGTTGCTATGTTGTTGCCACGGGGTATATAGCAACCTTTTCTTGGAATTAAATTTTAGTTTTGCAAGGAGAATTTCTGCTTTGGCTAAGGGTAGTGTACATTTATCCAGGGTTTCTACATTTAGTTGATTTTTAAACATCAAGGCTACACCACCTCCTTTTTTGGTTATACGATCATTATGTAGGATGCTGTAGCCAGGACCTAATATTTCATTATTGGAGATGCAAGATTTAAGCTAAGTCTCAGTTGGTAATACTACTTCAGGGGAGTACAGGGAAAGATTGGCATGTAGTTCATGAACATTTTTGGTAATGCTTCTGACATTCATGTTTAGTATCACTAGGTTGGTAGGTTTTCTAGGAAGATGAAGTAAGTTCATCTTATGGGGAGGATTATTATTATAAGAGTGGCTATTTATATCAGTTGGACATATGCAGTATGGAACATATCTGTCTCTCCAACATGTCCTATTTATGTCGCAAACAAAATTTAGGCCTTTTAATCTAGTAGTTCTGACACTGTTTGTTTGGTAATGTGCAAATGGTTCATTAAAAGAAGGTCTAGGGATGCCTTGTATGCCAGGCAAAAATCACCTCTCAGAAGTCTGTATGATATTGAATAAAGAGACACAGCTTTGAGGTTATCAACATTGGACATTGTGTTTACTTCCTGTATTCTTTTTGTTAAGAATTGTTGTGGATATTTCAGTTGCTGCATGTGTCTGAACATGTACATACCAAAGGAGAAATTATACTCTATGATGGGACTGATCAAGGCCAAGTACAGTGGTATGATGATCTCTCTGGACCTAGATGCCATGACCTTGCTTATAAGGTGGGCAACATAGAAGGATTTTCTTACTGCCTTGGACACATGTTGATCAAAGGCTAGTTTACTATTTTCATGACTACATAGATCCCTGACTAGTGAATCAACTTTTAGGTCTGTTTTATTGAAGATGTAGTTACCCAGGGTGGCTGACATAAAGGTACCTAGAGAACATTTCTTGGTTTATCTGTGTTAGACCTTCCTGAAGGGCATTCTCATCTTGTGGGATTCAATGATTCCTCCCAGTTTGCAAGCATCTGTAAACTTGGTTAGTCAGTGGCTTTTTTCATTGGCTTTGACATTCAAGAAGTAGATGCCAATGGGGAATTGGCCTAACACAGAGCCTCGGGGTACTCTATTGGTGACCGTTCCCTTTGTGGAGGTGATCTCACCGAGCCTAACCTCCTGGGTCCTATCAGTGAGCCAGCTAGCTATCCAGCATGTTATAAAGGGCTTTATACCTAATTCCACAAGTCTGTTGACAATGCTCAAATGGGGTAGTGGGTCAAATGCTTTAGCCAGGCCTTGATAGGCAGTATGCACTGTTTTCCCCTCACCCATTGCCTTAGTGACCTTATCAAAGAAGTCCACCAGATTCAGTATGCATGACCTTCCTTTGAGAAAGCCAGTCTAGGATGGAACCAGTGGCTGTAGGCCTCCTTTGTTTTTGTTGATAACTTACATGATAATCATTTCCATGGCTTTATAAATAAGACTACTCAGACTAATGCATCTTTAGTTTTCATGATCCATTTAACGCCCTCCCCTATAAAGGGGATGACTACTGCAGTCCTCCATTCACTTGGTACAAAGCCTGTTTTAAGACTATAGTTTAATAGTGGCTTTAAGGGTCCTTATAAGTTGTATTTTAGACTGTTCAGGAGGAGTCCTGGGAAGTTATCACTGTCCAGTGAGGCCATGTTCTTGGCCTTAATGAGACCAACCAGTACATGCTCCCTAGTTATAGTTGGAGAGTTAAAAATGAAGGTATGTTTTGGGAGATTCAGGGTGAGAGAGGGGGTAATGTTGGAACTGAATTTGTCTGCTAAAAGGCTCACTATATCACAAAGCTCCATGAACAGGGGATGCTGTGTGCTGCCATTTGAGGTTTCTAACATAGCTGAAGAAGGCCTTTCACCTAGAAGGCTATCTTAACTCAAAGTCTAGGAGGAGTGAGGCAAAATTTGATGGCCAATATCACAGCACTATACCTAAATCATAGAAGCTGAGAGGTATGCCTTCAGCATTTCCTTTGCCAGTGGTAGAGTCAAATATTCCATTCCTCTGCCAAAGGGCGGGCATCATTAAATTTGCTATTAAAATAAAAGTTCTGTTTTCAGAATTGAATGCTATATTAAGTCAAATGGAGTGTTAATACATTTGTGTTAAACATATGGTGACAGTTTCAATCTGAGTCAAAGACACCAAAGAAAATATCATTCATTGATACCATTGTAATATTTAGAGGGTGACATGCTCATATAGCCATTGGGCTGCATGCCCATGATGTGAACTGTATGGTGCATGGCGCCAACAGATCCATTAAGTAATACAACTATGCAGTTGTTTCTTAAAGTTGAGTTAACTACCCTCTATCCATTTAATTGTATTCACTGGCTCTTTTCCTTATTGCCTGATACTTCCATTTAATTCACCAAAGTTTTAGTCTAGTAGCATACTACTTACATATTTGTATTTCTTTCTGTCCATTGTCTTTCTAAATCCTTCTACATTTGCTGTTACACCAACCTCCTGTGTAAGTAACATGCTGGATTCTTCTGCTGGATTCTTGACTTCTTAACTATTTCCTTTTTTCAGTTTTTCAGTTTAATTGTGCTAACTTCCAATATCTTGTAAACCTTCCTTACTGATGAACTAAATACAGTACTTATACCCCATGGCAAGTGCAACTTCAGCTGTTTTAAAAAGGGCATCGAGCATTCAATGTTTCCTCATTATCTCCAGCTGCTGTAGGTTTATAATGGAGTAAGATAAAGTGATATAGATATCCGTTGACCCCAGAGATATAAAAACAATAACATTAATTAGTTGTATCTTGAACTTATTGGTTTAGACATTCTGCCACCTCCTGTTCTTGCAATAACATAATCCATCACTATCATATCATGTAATTTTCAAATGCAGTCATCACTTTCATTTATACCTGCATATGTGATGCATCATATTAAGACTTTTAAACTTTATGCCACATTGTTATTCATATTACTTTTTTACACTCACAATTTGATAAATAAGCACACTGCATCATTTGCATAACATGGGTTGTCTTTCTTCACTACAGTATAATTCTTCTTTACCATTTGTCATCTGATAATCAAATAATATGACTCCCTATTGCGTACTATGCAGTACTATAATGTAAAGCAATTGTGAAACCTGAGCTATACTCAGATGCCCAGTTCCTGCTTCTTTTGTGACTGAGCATGAGAAAAGAAATTATATTGCTTTATTTTATTATTATTATTATTATTATTATTATTATTATTATTATTATTATTATTATTATTATCATCATCAACTTTAAGTCAGATGTAAGAAATGATGCTTGTTATACAGATAATTTGAACATGGGGGTGCACTAACATTCTTGAATTTGGACATTTTATGTCTTTTATGTATTCACCCCTTTCATCACTATATATCAATGGACTTAAATTCTTCTTTTCAATCTAGGATTAAATTCAGCACAAGCAAAGACTTATTCTCACTTGTTCAGATTAGGAACACTGACATTTGTGCATCGGAGAACACATCTTCTTGATGACAGGTATCATATTGAAGTATAGGACCTCTAGACTTACATGTGCAATTCATTTTGCATATATTTGACACCAAATACAAACTCTTATATCTAATATCATTTAAATGATATGCATTATATAGAAATCAATTCATTTGCATCATTTTGTTTTAATTCTTTTTATCACATCTGCCAGTGGAGCATCCTGATGATCAGATGTGCAAATATATGAGTTATTATTTTTTTTACTCATTGCATAAGTCAATTCTTCTTAAGAAAACAAATACATAAAAAAATAAACTTGGTTATTGTTTGATCATGCCACAGAAACACACTTTCATATTTTAACTCTATGGTTCTTATGATCAGTATTGTAAGATAAAACATGTCACATCTTCAGATGAGTGTTTTTTAAGCAATGTTTGAATATATAAAAAGCATATAACATTTACCTACTAATGCAACAGATAAGATGTTTTTAAAAGTATTGGGTAATGCATTGACTTCAAGTGTTCTATACTCAAAAATAACTTTCTTTTCTCAGTATATCCATTAAATAATAAAGCATACCATAACTAATATTAAAAGCTGCTATTATTCTGAGAATATAAATGTGTAGTTAATTAATTTCAAATCTTGTCAAGCACTTACTTCTGCATAATTACTTCCCATCTGTTTTTATTTCTAATTTTCTTACTCATTCAGTAATCAGAAATGACAGGATGAACAAAAAACAGTTTGTAACATTTGTTCTTAAAGCATTATATATTGCACTATATCAGTCAACAAACGTATTATAACATATCTCTCATAATGACAAAATGTTAATGTAGAAATATTCTGTACTTTAAATTCAAAAAGCTTGATTAAATATAAGAAAATTAATATATTTGCAATTTTGTATATACTTTATATTAAGACAGGCAACATTTAAGTGGAATAACAATTACTTCCACCATTACTTCTACAGAAAGTCATTGCATATAATAAAATATATACAAGCATTGTGATATCTCAGTATAGACAGAGGCAAAGCCATGTGTATTTACATTATTGTAGTATTGAACTATCCAATGGTAAAGACATGGCCATATGAACTGGAGCCTTAATATGCTACTCAAGTTGTTACATACCTTTGGCCAGTCATTCTGCTTGACTTTTGATATGACACTGCATAGTCCAAAAGCATTGTAATTTGGACAACTGCTTCTGCTTTAACAGTAGCAGACTTTCTTGTATTCCAACCTTCTTATTTGATAACATACGCCTCCTGTATTGTGAGTTTTTCTTTCGGGTCTATATTAGATCACTGAACGCTTAAAAAAGCGAACAGTGATTCATCGACCCTATGTAAGTGAAAGCTTACAATGTCGAAGTGTCAGAACAACAAAAAAAAAAAAAGTAAAAAACAATTTCAAACATTACATTAAGTGGGGGGCTTCACCCCCCACCCTCCACTTAAATATACCAACTCCAAGACCACACTACAGTGCAGAAAACTGCAAAGTACCGAATCGGACAAGCAAATTCTTTCCCAGGGAAAGAATTCACTTAACAGCCGCTTTGATAGTTTGTGTTTTCAGCCTTTTATGTTCGACCACGACCAAGATGCATTCAAAAGAATGTGTCTTCGGTCTTCAAATATAGACCCTTTTCTTTCATACCCAGGCACTTGTTCTTTACATCCTCATATACTAGTTTACATCTGTCTTATTGAACAATAATTAGCATTATCATTAATGCACACTCATCACTATTCCCAAGACCAGAAAATGTTATAATTAACTGGCTCACAATAATGTTACTATCCAGCAATCATTCAGGATAGTACAAGCTTCTGCATGAACACTAGCACCAACATGGCTATATGTGGTGTGATGTTTCAGTGGAAATGTGCACAGATAATACAAATGTTTAATGAGGTGTTGCTCTCCATTGTCTACAATGTAGAAAAATATATCAGATGGTAGTGATTTCTTCATTGTGTTGCAGTAAAATGGAGTGTCTGCATGTGGGTGTTATCATTAGTGTAGATGGAAGGTATTGTTACAGACAATAATTTGAATAGAAATGAAACTCGCTACAGCATCCAGAGCTATGAAATACATCCAGATGGCAAGGTGTGTACACCATTGTGATTAGCTTGGAGAGAAATGTTTCAGTATCAGGCTGCAGGCAGCAATAAGTGGGAAATGCTAGAATGAAAGATTCCTAGGCAAGTTTTACTGAAGCTTAGGGGTGAAATCCTTAGTTTTTGTTGGAGCCAAATGTAAATATGAATATTTGTAAGTCTGTATCTCATTCAGGCCTATAGCACATTTTTTATACTTCCATTCAACACCCTTAGCTTCTTATAGTATCCAGAACTTTCTTAGCCTGACTTTATAATTATGTGACTTATTAGCTTATAATAGGCAGACTTAGAAAGGACAAGGATTTGTTAATAAAATGACACTAACATTGTTGCTCTAGATTCTAGAAGGGATTGGGAGAATAGGGTTGAGTATAGGGAAATGATATGGTAGTTAAGATTGGATGCCTGTATATTTCCCAGAATAAATGATCATGTCTCACTCCTCCCTGCACTAACATTGAAGGCTTTGAAGTTAAAAAGGATAAACAATTAATAGCTAAAGATGATAAAATTATAACAATATCATTTTTTTCTGCTGTTACTGCTTTAGGAATTTATATATGGAAGGCCTTCTAATACACACATATACTGCCCACATTTTTAACATATATTTTTAACATATACATTATATATATATTTTTTTTTATAGATGTCTATGTATTTATATTTTAAGCATTTCATAGATATATATATATATATATATATATATATATATATATATATATATATATATATTTATATATAAATATATATATATATACAGTTAAATTGTATATTAGGAGCTTTTGTGAATCAATATAGTATTAATTGTTGCTATGGTTTCCATGACGTTTCTTTGACTCTGTTAAGTCAGAACAAATAGGAAGCAGTGACACTACTTATAACCCTCTTGTAGTTAATCAATTAGATTCTGATGAAGTCTCCTTTAAGGAGATGAAAGTGCTTAATCGTTCTTTGTTTTTTTAACATTTTTTGTGATCTGCCTATTGGAATTATTGCTTTTTGGACTGTATTATTAAACTATTAATTTTGGATCCACGGTGGTGAACCTGTGATTTTATTCTGCATTGTTTATCCTCAAGGAGGGACAGCCTTTATTGGAGCCCTGTACACTGTTCGAATTGTGTTTTTTTTTTGTTTTGAAACTACACTGTGTCTGTTACTCTAGAATGTCCAGCAGTCGAAAATCCTTGATTATCATATGCTTTTAAAGTTGATTTTTCAGAAAATGCTCTGTAATGCAAGGATGTGTGCACAATGTAAGAAGTGCAACATTCCACACCACATAAGTATTAATATAGCAACAACCCATGGTTGGGTGTGGGCAATGCTGGATTTACCCATGTTTGGTGTGGTTTGGTCATGATGGAAAAGCCTAAATGGCCAAACAAAGCCAACTGCTGGTAAATTAGCATTACCCACACCCAGCTGTGGATTATTTCTATTATATAATCGCATTATTTAAGAAAGAAAGTTACTTTCTTTCTTAAATAATGTCTTTTTATAACAGTGCTGTGATGCTCTTCCACATTTTCTCATTGTATCCTGGGGTTTTCTTGATGTACTGCGCATGCACATGGGACTTTAGTTCCCATGCTTATGCAGTTCATCAGTGCTGTGCAATGGAAACAATGGAGAAAGGAACATCTCCATTGCTTTTTTTAATTAAAAAAATGAAATTGGCAGACTTTGACTGCACTGGAAAGATGGGACAGAGAAAATATAACAATAATCAGGTATATTTCTCTAGTATTTTATAATGTACCTGATTATCCTTGTATGTTTCTCTGTCCAATCTGTCTCACTCTTTTGAAGTCTTTGGTTTTTAAAGTTTTTTTTTTTTTTAAATAAAAAAAAGTAGAGTTTCTGTAGCATGTATTAATAGAAGAAATTCTGGGTGACCAGATTTTTTCCATTGGTATATGGGGTTGGGTTGACCAATCAGTGTGCTCATTTTTTTAATGTTAATGACCAGTCATTGTATAATAAGGTATACATCACATGTGTAGTATGGGTACTCTAGGAATATATACATGTAGAAATCTTAGTTCTTGGATTGGATCTAAGGATGCTTTGTTAATTTCCATAGTTATTGTGGTTGATGTTTCTTTTGTCTAAACTGTATTTATGAAAGAGCATTGTCTCATGCAGGAGGGTTTCTGTATTCAAACAGGGTCTTTCATTTGTGATTGTGATTTGAATAAGATTTCAGAGCTGGCAGGTATTTTTTTGCTCTCACTGTTAATATAATCTTTAAGGCATTTTCTACTGCAGAAGCAGGGAAGATTTGAATGACTAGTGTACAATGTGCACTAGAAGGCTTTTGCAAACACATAGTCCTTTGTTCTATTGATTTGGGATGGAGAGACAAACATAAGGTATATAGCCTCAAATCACGGAATCCAAACAGTGCAGAGAAAAACAGTATGCCCAGTCACTGGTAAGTATAGTTTAAATAAAAAAAAGTACTGTCCCAGCACTATGCACAACAGATTAACTGATACTCAAGAAATAATGACTAGCCACAGCCTTCATAATATACCTATCTTACAGGAATGCAGTGTTGCACCTGTTTGTATGATGTATCAGTGTAACTTACTGTTACTATCAAGTGAGTGCCATTTGCTTGTCTTGTTAATGTGCCCTGTCAATGTACAGCACCAGGTCAGCATTGTTTTACATCCAAATACACTCTAAACTAAAAAAATAAAACAGTGTTATGGTATAAAACATAAACTCCTTGAATTACATTAATAGCAAATCACGTTATCTAAAAGTCAAAATTGCTTTAAATCTAATTGGAAATGTAATCACAACTTCCATGGACACAGGCAAGTGAATGTATACCTTGCATAAGCATACAAAAGCATGCAACACAGAGAAGTTTTAGATAAGAAAGTTTAATGAACATAAAAATGTAATAAATATTATAAAGTAGTAAATTCTCTACCTAAAGAGAACCTCATACTTTACAGATGTAGGGTTGCAAAGCTGCAGATTGACTTCTGTCAGACCCTTTTGCATCTGTCCTATTCCACTAAACAGGAGTACTTAGGGTAGAATGACAAGCAGTAGCAAAGGTTTTGAGGAAGGTAAGTGTCGCCGTGTGCCTTGAGGTCAGATGAGACACAATGTCTAGGCTTGTGCACACAAAAAGGGTGTACAGCAGTTGCAACCCTTCTGCTGCCTTTTCCATTATTTGAGGTGTGCTGTGTGGGCTTCAGCTTTACATGCTGGTCCTTTGCAACAAAATCTGCTCCTTCATCTTGTAATGAATTCATCATAATATAAATACGACCTATTGGAGAGATGGGTATGTATCCCAGACATTACCCTATCTCTGGGAAAGGCTCCCCATCCATGTAAAGCAGAGTTCCTCAATAACCCAATTCAAGTGCAACATGAACAACTGGATGTGGAGCAGGAAATTCCTTGGTTTGGCACCTATGTCTCTAATGGACACAGGCAGCCTGTAAATGGTTCATCTCCCAGATCCTAGTTTGTAAATGTTTGATCTCCCATGCCCCTATCAAGTGTATCAGAACTTGTCAGAGATTTGGGATGCATGGCTAGGCTTAAAAGGCCCCTTGTGGTCATTAGCCAATAAACACATATGAACCCATGCACCTTTTCCACCCCTGTGGTTGTTAGCCAATAAACACCTATGAACCCATGCACCTTTTCCACCCCTGTGGTTGTTAGCCAATAAACACCTATGAACCCATGCACCTTTTCCACCCTTGTGGTCATTAGCCAATAAACACATATGAACCCATGCACCTTTTCCACCCCTGTGGTTATTAGCCAGTAAACACCTATGAACCCATGCACCTTTTCCACTATAACAATCTTCTGCTTCCACTCTCAGAGGATTTGCCACTTCTTTCAGTGGTTGATCCAACTCCTGCTAGACTGCATCAATCATTCATACCTCTCTTATTTTTGTCAGTGTTTTTGCCAATGGACTGTTTCCTTTCATGTCTCTGAAAAAGAAATAATTTCAAATACAGATGCATAACATTTTGGAAGATCAACAAGATTTGTTGGCTCTTATCCAAATGATAATATTACTGCATATATATATATACTGCAGCAACTCAGGGCACATGTTAAGAAAACAGCATCTTCATGCTTCTTGTAATTTCTCCAAGACGTTTGGGTTTCTAATACCATGATGGGAATGGACTCCATTCCTAAGTCAAAGTATGATTAAAGTTCATGAAATTAGTAATGTTTCAATCTTTGATGTTAGCCAAAAGTATACTTCTCAGTACATGCAATGTGCCCAGAAGTGACTCCATTTTCCAATTCATACGGAGTTACATGTATTGGCAGCATATCTAAATACTAGTGTAAATTCTTTTTTTTTTTTTTTTTTTATGAAACCCATTGCTCCTACTACTGTCTGGGTATCCTTCTACCACACTGCCCTTGTTTCTGACAGCAAGTTCTGGTATTTTATCACTTTCTGCATCTCTGTATGTAGGACACTATAATCACTGGGTGTAGCAAGTTCATTGATCAATGCTACTTTTTTCCTTCTTTACCTGGACTACTATATCTGTTTTTTTTCACATCTATTTTTTTGAACTGTTGGTAATGGGTGACGTCATATGATATAAACACCATTTTCTTTAATGCTTTGTGGCTCATGTTTCCAATCATTTTCAGCTACTTCAGTATTATAGTCCCTGTACAACCCCTGATGCAACACTCTTACCACATTATTATGCCTTTTAATATGCAGGCCTGCCTCCCATTGGTATATCTCACACAGCAGCAAGGTGTGTAACTGTTTCCAACTCTGTTTTTCTACAACATGTTCAATGGACTTTGTAAACCAACATGTATGCAGTCCAGTATCCTGGACCGCCAATATTAACTTTTTGTCTTTTGGTTTAAATTCACCTCTGCTTAACCATTTCTGTATTAAATTCTGATCAACATGAGGTTATTCCAGGAGTTTTCTATAACTGCAACTACATTTATGCATTTTCTACATTTCTTGCCTTATCATCTGATCCTTCACCTTATATTATTTATTTTGTATTTTGGCACATTCAGTTGCTGCCTGCCTTTAGTCTACTTCTGGTATGATTTCCATTCCTACTTGAGTGTGATACGTTTCTGCAAAACTAAACAGGGAAGTCATCTTAGACTTGTTCTCATTATGTTTTAAAAATTTCTTTATGTGTGGATCTTGTGAGGTAAGCAAATATGTATGCAATCCTATGACTCCAGATCTATATATGTAATCAGTTTTGAGGAGGCCCATAACTCCTTCAGAATGGGGAATATATAATCTTGGTACAGAGTGACATTTATAAATCATTTGATAATCATGAAGTATTTTTCTTGTTTTCCTGCCCAACTGATCCAGTACCCTTTGAGGCAAGTCAATCACCCCAAAACTGTAAGTTAGGAAAGGAAGAGCAAATTGGTTTATAGCTTAGATTTTGTTCCTAGATGTCAGAGCTGTTTTCAGTATTAATTTTAGTTTTCCTTACAAGGTTTTATTTGTATTTGGCCATGTTTTATAGTTGATCCTTCTTCAGTTCCCAAATATGTATACACTCCCTCTTGCTCAAGTTCTTTTGTTTCACATTCCTGTCCCAGGCTGATATTTTATTGATGCTGCATTTTTCTGCTTTAAAGGTTGCCTTTGCACATTTATCAAGACCAAACAACATTCTTATATCATTAAAGAAGGTTTTGACCACTTGCATTGTACTTTCAGTTTCTTATCTGATAAATTATACAGTTTTATATCACTCACAAAAAGAATATAAGAAATCTTTACACTTTGTTGTTTCCTGGGAGCCAATTTGTAGCCATGTCCTAATCAATTAAGTAGATAACTTAATGGATTAAGGCCAAGACAGAAAAGCAGTAGTGACAAAGACTCACCCTGGAATATGCCCCTTTGAAGTTTTATCCCTGGGATAATAATTTGCCCTTTATCATGGATTAGCTGCAAAGTGGTATGCAAAGTGTAATGTAATTGATCGATATAAAGTGTATCTTATACATTTGTATACACTCTTTTATCCATGAATGTGGCATGCTATCAAATGCTTTATTGTTGTCTGCCCATGCCATACTTAGATTTTTTTCCCCTTTTCTGCAATTCTCCATTAAGATTTTATTTAATAAATGATCTTTTGTTCCATATGACTTTCTTTTGATACCCTTTTCTTCTATTGCCATGATTGCGTTTTCTTCTAAATGACTATAAACTCTGTTGGCATCAATTCCAGTGTATAGTTTATACATCGTTGGAAGGTGAGTTATTGATCTATAGCTTTTAGGATATCTTGCAGGTTTACTGTTAAGGAGGAGTATCATTTTTCCTGTTGTTAACCAGGTTGGAATCTGTTTGAGATATACTTATCAGTAGTTCTTACTCATGGCTAAATCTTTATGTAAAGATGATAACACTTTTAGTCAGAAGTTAGGTACTGCATCTAGGCCTGGAGTTTTTCATTTAGGAGCTTTTCTTAATTTTGTTTCAATTTTTTGGTCGTTACCTCATCCCATTTCATATGCTGTATATTTGAACTTCTTATTCTTTCTTTTACTTCTTCTATGCATTCACCATCTTTGTTATGTTTCAGAAGATATTCATAAGTATTTCTCCAAAATGTGTCTGTCTTCTTTTTTTGTTGGTGCTTCTGTTTCTTTTACTGTGTTTCCCAATTCCATATAAAACTTTTTTGTCATCAATAAACTGCTTACTTTATACTTTTCCTTTATATTTATCTGCATAACTTCCAAGTTTTTCTACTTGTGCTGATATCTTTAGCTTATTATTTGCAATAGTGTACGACGGAGCCTGATTTGTTCTGAGACTGTGCATTACTTTTATCAAGTCTATCTTTCTGAGTATTTTTGTTGATCTGTTCCCACTTCTGTACTATTCTAACAGTGTCATTTCTTGCCTTAATTGCTTTATAGTTTTCTTTATTTGATACTTCCATGACGGCATTTAATTTCTCCCCTTCCTTTCCCTTACTGCCCTGTGCTCTTGTGGTAGGATTTTATCTGCCAGTAATTCAGTTGCACAGTAATATATCCCATTTACTTCTGTTATATTGCATGAATTTCTATGAATAGTCTTGATTACTGGGTTCATTCATTTTATCAGACTTCTAACATTTTGTGTCTTATTGACTTTCTGTAGTCTATTTCTTTCATTGCTCTTAATATGTTTATCCATCTCTACTATATCAAGCAGTTCTTCCCTTAGATCATTTTCTTCTAAACTAAAGACACATTCTTTGTTCTCTGTTAGCTGCAGGTATTCTACAGATAGTTCTGGAAAAAATCTTCCTGTACCATATTCTCTTCAGCTTCACCCTGTGTTATCCATTACTGTTTCATATGCTAACTCACTGGCCTACCACTCCACAACATTAACTGTGTCAGTGTTGCCATTGTTCCTTCCCTTACTGTGAAACTCCAACTGAAATTTGTACTGGTTTCCTACTAAATGCTCCAAAGTATCTTTATATGGCAACTGATCAGATGTTTCCTGCTATGCTGGTTTCTCCTTAATTTGGGGATTCATTAGTCTATCATGCTGTGTTGTTCTCAGAGTTAGATTTTCTACACTAAATCATTCACTTTACAGGTAATCAATAACTTCAGTTTCTATTTCTTTAACTACTCCATTACTAATCCTCTTTTTTATTTTCACCCTTTGTTTTCTTATTTTTGCGTTGTAAAATGTTTCATATCTAGATGTCTATGTCTGTATTTCTCTTCAAATATCTTTGGTGATCCTTTTTTGTACTGATTAGATTGTATTTCTCCTTTGCATAAATATTGCACCATATTAAATTTTTTTCTTTCCCATGTCTATATTTCTTCTCCAGATGTTTTCTGCTCTTCCTGTTTCTCCTTACTTGGGGAACTTATTGCTCCATCATGCTGTGATATAATCTGTGTTAGACACTAAATCCTTCACTTTGCAGATATTCCATAACTTCAGCTTCTATATTTTTAACTTCTGCTTTACTTTTCTCCTGTTATCCATTCATCCTTTGTGGTCTTATTTTTTGTATTCTAAAATTTTCCATATCTGGGTGCCTTTGCCTGTATTTCTTTTCAAATATCTTTGGAGCTGCTTTTTATATTAATTATTTTGGCTTTCTCCTTTACATAAATATTGTACCATATCAGAGCTCTCTTTCTTTCCCATACTGACATTTCTTTTTTATACCTTTCAAAAATCTTTAGATTTTGTTCTTTTAAAATTTTGCACTTCCTCAGTCACTTCTTTTTCCAAATAGCCCAAGGTTTCTTGGTCTATACATAGTTTTTCATGAATCTGTTGCATTAATGAACACAAATTTGCATTTGAAGAGTTTGACAATTTTTTTTCGGCAAGTATTTTTCTTTCCTGTAATTTCTCTCTTAATTGTTTTTGTATATCTTTTTCCTGGAAATGTGGGCATCTTGCATAATAGTAAAAATACATAATTTGTTTCTTATCCTCATTAGTCCACTCTATCATTTTTATAGCTCTTTTGTAGCCTGTCTGTTTTTGTGATTTTTGTGGACTACTACTTCCTTCTACTACAGTCAGACCATCCTCCCTCTGAGCCTGACCTAACCTCATTGTAGGAATGTTTCTGTGTCTTGAGGATTCCACACTGTCATTTTTTTTCCTAGTCATGGCACCAGTGCTCTTACCAGGATTGGGAACTATTTTATCTTGGGACTTGTACACCCGTGTGTCTTTCTTTTTTAACCTACCTCTAGCCATGATATATGCTATCTAAAATACAGTCTATATACGAGTGTCACATTGATGAGATTTTCTAAAAAACTGGGTCTATCTCGTAAACATAACTCACCAAGACTTGAAGATGAATTTGTTTCCAGCAATACTACTCTCCTTTATTTGCAGATTTTATAATCTGTCCATTCAGACCCCTGCTTCCATTATAACGTACCTCATTTGCAGTAAAAGTGGCCATGCTATTGTCCAATATATATATATATATTAATCAGTTAAGTATATGCTAGTATGTGATGACCCACTTACTATGTTGCCCAACACCTTCCAAATAACACTTTTATGTGTTATACCTCTAGTCTGTCAACTATAGTGTCAAAGATATCCATGCCAAATGTCTGTGAATTATAACTAGCTCATATATGCATCAAAATATACCACACATATAGATATGAATTCTGACATGTTCTGTTTTACACTTAGGTTCAAAATGTCAGTTACCTTCCAAGCATTGGCATAATTTCAAGATGTCTACCTCACAAGCACACAATAGAGGGTTTGACTCATACTTACCTATGAACCTGTGCATATGAGTGAAGGTAATCTTATTTTTGTCTCCTTGTTGTGTATACAGAGTGTACATTTTCTATCTCTGTACCAATGATAAGAGTTTTGTACAGTGTGGTCTCAGCTACTCGAGTATATTTTCATATACTGAAATATAGTCATGATATGAAAGGATGTAAGTAGCCATTACTGTTTTCGACCCTTGTTTACCATCTCTATCATATTTTAACACAATGAAAAAGTCAAATGTAAATATAATAATAAAGAAAGCTGTAGGCTGACATGTCATTACTCAATCAAATATATCCAGCTCCCATGCACAGCACTCATTATTATTAAGATTGTTTCTGTTATTCCGTTATGTTCCATCTTATTTTTACTTAACACTACACATCCCTGTCTGGGATAACACATTTTCATGGTTGCACAGTCTTCCACAAATATGTTTAAGCAGCATCCTGAAAAAGTGCACATAAAAAATGTGTGTGTGTGTGTGTGTGTGTGTGTGTGTGTGTGTGTGTGTGTGTGTGTGTGTGTGTGTGTGTGTGTGTGTGTGTGTGTGTGTGTGTGTGTGTGTTCGTGCGTGCATGTGTGCATGTGTGTGTGTGTGTGTGTGTGTGCATATCTCCCATCACCTGCCAGCTATTAGTCTTCTCTCAACAATTAGGTTCATTTGTTCCCTCTTTCACCTGGGGTGAGAGCACGCTGAGACAGGCCATCAGTGTTTTTCTTGTTATGCCCTAAATCTACACCCCCTGTTGGCTGATGAGCACATTTGCTGGTATGTGGGCCTTACAATGCCCCCTTCCAATCATAAGAAGTGCATGCTTCTGTGCACACAATCCCATGAATCTATGGCTCCTCAGTAGACTACTGACAAAGCATATTTGCAGAAGCCAAGCACATGTCTCTGTTCTACTGACTGTCTGTTCTCAGTTAGATGTAACATTGCAGCAGACTGAACTGCCATCTCCCTAGAATGGGCATACTGGTTGCAAACCTCTTCAGTTCATCACCTTCCCTGTTCCACTCATCCAACTCCTGAGACTAACCTTTACTCATCTTGGTCCCATGTAAACTTTTGAATAACAACCCTTAATGAGATCCTTTTTTTCTTTTATATAATCCTGCCCTCCTAAATACAAGAGCGGACATAGGTGTTAGCTTTATTTAGTTTCTACTACACCCTTGGTAGGCGCGCCTACCAGAGGATGCACACTTTAGCCACTTATGTGGAACACCTTTGAGTGGGAACTTACAAGGCAGCTTTCTACCTCTAGCTATAAGCCATTTTTTCACCATAGAACTCGCATTACCTGCACAGGCGTACCCATGGCCTGACTATAAGGATTCCTGCTTTCCCTGCTACAACTTTGGGTGGTCACAGGAGTATTTCCTAACCTCCACATGCATGCCTGTTTACCGGACAATGCAACAAACACAGCCACATATGTGGCACACCTTCTAGACACCCCCTGGTCTTTTTAACTGCTTAGAGAGTTCCACCAACTACTTAGTGCACCTAGGCAGTTTCTCGGCCATAAAATGAACAGGTCCTGCAGTCGAGTAGTTATTTCATAATCACAACCTTCTGCTTTTATTGGCTTTGTGCATTTAATTGCTGTATTCATATGGGCTCCTAATTTTTGAGATGTCCATGCAATGCGACGGTGACCAGCCATTGCCGAATTAACACTGTACGATATGATTGCTTTAAATGCTGTATGTTAAGACTGTTTTGTAACAACTACAGAAACTGTTTAACAGTACTTTTAATGATTGCAGTTGTACTTTTGTTAGCTCTAGAACAGTGTTTTTCCTGTTTAAGTTACAACAGTCTAGTGAAGGATATATATTAACTACAATTTTGTGTGGGTCTGTTGTGTTCAATGTATTATTTAAACATGTTTTTCTATTCAAATGTACCAACTTTAGGATACAGACCATATTAGTTGGTCATGTGTCCTTTAGTTTTTAACATTGTTGTATCGTCACTTATCAGATGAATGTGTTTTATCCCTTTCCTGTTCTGAACCTGCTTTGAGGACTGCATGTATATTTGTGGCTGTTTATGTGTACTTGATTGGGTACTTGTGACTGAACTGCCTACCTACTATGGTTTTCCTTTCTTCTCTCTCCTTGCCAGCTGTCTTGATTTATTTTGTCCACTCTCAGCTCTCCAACTGGCCTATGCTCCAATAAGAGTGAAGAACCCACCTGCAACCAAGGACCCTTCCCAACTTTGCAACTGTCTCAGCACCCTATAAGGGTTTCCCTGTGCTATTCCATGAAAGAAAAGAAGAAAGTATGTGTTTTCTTTCACTGGCTGTTTAACCTATTTGTAGTATCCTTGGACTGTATAGTCTGTAATTAAAGGCTTCTCCGCCAAGTAAGCCAGCAGCCATATCCCCTCTGTAACCTGTAAGTTAACTCCAGCCCCTGCCTGTCTGCATTTTTATAACCTACTATTGCTCAACTGAGCATCCTATCTAGCTCTAGACCAGCCTTCTCCAGACAATACTACTGTGTAATTCAAGTCCCTGGCCACTAGGTGGCCCCTTATCCAGTCCTTATCCTTTTGACTAGCCCAACATCCCAAGAATAACTTTTTCTACTGACTACTGTATCCACCTTGTTACTATATTTCTCTCTTACACCTTCTGTCTTGCTGTAATCTCCCACTATCCTCCTTGGAAATCTTCCACTCTACTTCTCATTGATTCTTCAGCTACCCCAATCTAACTTAACTTATCAGTCAGCAATCCACTGATTGTTCTCCTTGCCTGTTTTACTTACTGGTCTCTACCCACTCCGTTCGTCCTGCGCACTGTCTTCACTCCCCTACACTGCCCCCAATTCCCACTCACCCCAGTGGTCCTACACTTATTCTTCTAAAACCACACCCTCATCACATCTGCTCCACTCCAGCAGATCATCTAATTAGCATTCTCAACCCTCATTAAACACAACATATCACCTTTTATTACCCTCCTCCCATCCCTCCTTCTTACAACATCTCACCAATTGATTTATTTCCTTACCTGCTTACACTTCCTTTCCTCCCATTCTTCATCCTCTATGCAATCATATAAAATGGCTATTTTAACCACCCCACACCAAATACAAATACTACTCTTAGTGTCACTCTTTCCTCCTCTTACCATTGCCTATCTGCTAACCTCCTACGAACAAACATTATACCTCTCCATTACCTTCCCCTCCAAACACACTTTAACACTACCACTGCCTAAATCCAAAACTTCATAAACACCACATCCAAACCCTGCTACCTACAAGCCAAATATCATAGACTAGCACACATTAAGTATACCATTCTAAATACTAGAAAGTTACTTGACTATTATTACAAGCCTCATTACCCATATAAATAAAATGCACCTCCACTCCTTACTAAACGGGGACATCCATCCCAACCCCAGCTCAAACACCACACTTCCTACTGATAAGTGCAACTCTAGCAATAGTAATACCCTAGCATCTACTAAACATTTTAAATCTCTCTATATAGCTCATCTCAACATATGCAGCATCAATAACTTATATTATCAGGCACAAAACCAACCTAGCTTTTCCAAACACTTTCAGAACAATACGCAACAAAAAGTATTTTAACCCTGAACTCTTCCAAACAGAACTTAGACACTGTAATTGGTCTCCACTCAAATCACTCCCACTAAACGAAGCTGTGGAATACTTTAATTCCACATTCTTAGCCATCCTTGAACAACACGCCCCAATTCTCTCTGTCAGAAATAAATCTAAGCCTGGCCCCTGGCTCTCAAACGCTACTAGGCAAAAAATCCTTTATAGAAACAAATCTTGGGCTAAAATGGCATAATACTAAGGATCCTACAGATCACCAAACCTTTAGACAACTTAGAAATCTTGCAAAAAAAGCCATCCTCTTAGACAAAAAAGGCTATTATTTCCAAATACAGAAAACTTACAAAAAAAAAAAAAAAACACAAAAGGTTTGGACTAGCATCAACAAACTACTATACCCAGGACAATCCAGCACACCTAATCCACAAGGCGCTAAACCTGAGAATACCACTTATACTGCTAATGCCTTCAATTCTTTCTTCACAGATGACATCCAAACTCTTGCTAGTCAACTTTCTCCAGATACCTCAAAACTGCCTACAACTATGACAAGCCCACCTCCACCTTTTAACTTATAACCAGTTTCTTCTTCCTTTATCTGCTCCCTTCTCCAAAACTAAAACCTACCACCCCCTCAGCTGACCATCTCCCAGCAGAATACCTGCAAAATGGGGCTAAAGCCATAGCCTGTCCCATCTCCATTCTTGTTAACCGAACCATAAGTGAAGGAACGATCCCATCTATCTGGAAAATTTCTTGTATCATCCCACTACTTAAAGGTGGGAACTCTTATGACTTTTCTAACTACTGTGCTATAGGTCTACTATCTCCCCTAGAAAAATAATGGAGAAATGCATCCATAAGCAACTACTTAACCACCTACTCCAAAATAATCTACTTGCCAACTGTCAACATGGATTCAGACCTTTCCATAGTACCACCACTGCCCTCCTATCTTTCACAGACTGCATTAACAAAAAACGTAACAACAATATTCTTTCCTCTGCAGTCTTTATTGATTTATCTAAAGCTTTTCATATAGTCAATCACCAGCTCCTTGGCACTCTCATATCTCCTGAACCTACCACCAAACTTCTAGGAATAACAATAGATAGCAACCTTAACTTTGATACTCATATAAACAGCACAGCAAAAACAATCAACAAAAAATTAGGCTCCCTCTATAGAATCAAACCCTTTCTTACTCCAGTAGCCAGGACCACTATAGCCAGAACTCACTTAATCTCCACTCTCCTCTATGCTTCACCTATCTGGAGTAATCTTTCTAAGAACAACCTCAACAAACTGACAATCTCCTATAATAATATTGCCAGATTTGCAACTGCCTTCCCTTTAAAACACATCACTGTCTTAATCTAAAGCAACTCGGATGCTTGAATTTCCAAACCAAGTTCAATTTCAACAGCTTACTATAGCCCATAAAACCCTTTACCAACCCACCAACACTCCAATACTCACTAGCATCATTACCCCTTACAGCAATCTTAAGAATTTACACTCCTCAAACAAAATACTTATCAATACTTGCAAAGCCAACAACTTGGCAGGAGACTCCCTCTTCTCTAATGCTGTTGGAAAGTACTGGAATCTTTTACCCACTGAACTTGTATCTCTGTCTTCATTAACTCTATTTAAACAGAAGCTAAAACTATTCCTCCATACCCACTGGCTATGCCCCTGTACTAACCTTGACTAACTTTCCTCCCTTACACTAATGAATACTCCTCACCTTTATAGACTTATCCTTAAGATATCAAAGACTATGACATGACAATTCATACATATGTATATATGTATATAGTAACATCTCTTTTATATTTGCCTATTACTATTTGAGTTATGCTTATGATGCGTACTGTACTTTATATTACCAACAGCTGTTTAACTTTGGACTATTGCAACTTTTTATATTTTATATTGTATCTGTCTTGGAGCTTATCTCCCCATATTTTTGTATATGTCTTGGAGCTTTTCTCCCAAGGCCTCTCCTGAAAATGGACATGTATCCAGTTAGACTAGCCCGGTCAACAAATGTAAAATAAATAAATAAATAAATAAATACAATGAAATAAAGCATATGTTTCAATAACAAGTCACACTAGTTGTGTCATCACTGATCTCCATGGTGAGGGATGCCCACTGTTTTGTAAGGATTGCAGTTGTGTGATTCATACTTGGAAATGCTTGCACTCCAAGATACATTGCAGTATAATCAGTCTAAGTGCATGAGTCAGCGCATTATAAACAGCTGAATATGCCTGTGTCCCATGCAAGTGGCCTGTGCTTTTAAGCATTTTAGAATACTTTTTTATAATAATAACAACAACAATAATGTACAGATAAATAAAATAAAAAATAATACTTATGGGCATTTGCTTCAGTTTCTTCAGTTTTATCAAATGCTTGGACATGGAATAGTCAATATGACATGTCAGTCTCATAGTGTACTAGAATGCACGATATCTGGAAACCAAAGCATCAAACAATGCCAGCTATGTTTTACACATGTCATATGCATACTGTTGTGAGTGTGGCAGAACTGTATTAGCAATGCAAACATTCAACACTATTTCAGAAATATAAGTAATATTATGTGATAACTCATTCTCAGTCTTGCATTCCTGGACACAATGTTGAAATATTATACATGGCTGTTAATGAATTGTTTTTATAAGCTTTGCAGACGACTATTTGCATGTATCAGGCCAACATATTTACTAATCTTCTACACATTTATAGCCATATATGCCCAAGTTACTTTAGGGTATTGGATCTCTGCATCTGTATAGTTGAAAAACATGTATATACCTGAGTCTACAGAGTTAATACATTATAGTTTTAACATGTAAGCACAAAGAGCCTGCCATGTGAATTATTGTCATATATGTCATTGTCAAATTTGTTACAACACTTGGCAATATATGTCTGGATGTATGTAATGAATGTTAATGAATGTATAATATAACACCACTTATTCAGGACATTCAGTCAAATGCATATTACTGCTGATCAGCAATTGAATAATGTATATGCCGTGTCTAAGAAAGTCTGGAACATGTTTAAAATAAATCCCCATATCCTGCTCAAATGCGTATTCATTCTGTCCCCAGAAATGAAGAATTCCTAGCAGAAGAGAATAATTATTGATGAATTATTGACTCAAATCTAAAATTTTAGACTGCTACATAGCTCACTGTCACTTGAACTGCACATAGTTGCCTGTACTCTCCATGCTGAGACCACTTGTGAGATTAATATTGCAGTGTGTTGTGTAAACACTATATGTTTCTCAGTTTATCGTGGTAGTTCTGCAAAGTGCATTATGCAGGATGCAACTCAGAAAGGCAGGGCCTTTCACTTTTATCATTATATATGTCTATGAATTACAAATTAAATCTCATTAGCATTATGGTATATTTTGGAATTCACGGCCCACTGTAGTTTGATGAGTAGATTAGTGGGGTGACAAAGAACTTTAAAGGGAATGAATGTATGTATTGTCCTAAGTGAGAGATGATAAAACCTCATCTTGAACAATAAAAAAGAAATTTGAATATTTCCTGAATGGAGAATCCACTGTTTTCCTTAATGTAATGAACTCAGGTGCAGATGGTGTACCACTGTTGAAGTAATAGTACCAATCTAGTATATCTGGCTTTTTGCATAATATGTAAATGATTTTATGTTGGTAAAACTAATCATACACTTAGGGAATGTAGGCAAACATTGGCTTTAGCCAAACATATACATGTAGCAGTTAGTCATCATTCATTTGTATTTTTTGTATTACAGGCGTTTCATGTGAATCTCAGGGGTGGCAGTGTAAGGAATCATGTCTTGAATTCAATTGGATCCTAGAACTGCAGGCTAATAAAGGTCTAGGACTGATTGATTTTGTCTCTTTAAAACCTGTATTAAGATCATTTACACTTGCTCAATAATTTATTACTTAAATGCTTGTATTTTTTGAATGATTAATGGTCTGATGAAGCAAGTTTGGAGGCCTCAAACTGCTTACTGTACTTTATTTTTATTTTCTTAGAATAACGTTGTTTCTTTCTAGTTGTATTTATCTAGTTTTTGTTATTTTATATCATGTTGAGAAAGTGTTTTACCTATTGTGGCAGTTTCTTTTTGTAGGACAGGTAAACATAATTGTTAGAGGAAAGCATTAAAATTTCATAACGTTGAATTTCATCACATTGAGACCATAACATTGAAAATTCAAAATACTGAAAACCCAAAACATTGAAAACTTAGAACACTGAAAGTGTGCTTCATAACATTGAAGACTACATTTCACAGGTAAAGAAGATCCCCTCCACCAACACCTAACTAACAAACACACCTTCTACTGCATTTCTGAAGGGAGCAATCCCCCCTGCACCCCACCATGTGGGGGGATTCCCCTCACCCCTCCCCCAAATTAAATATACCAACTCCAAGATCACACTACAGTGGAAAAAAAGTTAATTTCCTAACCTCAGTGTATGGTGATTGTGATTCAGTGAGGTTAGGAAATTAACATGTTTCCACTGTAGTGCAATCTTGGAGTTGTATATTTAATTTATGGGGGGTGTGGGGTGTAGGGGGACTTGCCCCCTGCAAAAACATAGTAGAGTGTGTTTGGTAGATGTTGTTATAGGTGGAGAGGATGTTATTTATATATATAGATAGATATACACATTGTAGTTTTCAATGTTATGAAGCACGCTTTCAATGTTCTGAGTTTTCAATGTTTTGAGTTTTCACTGTTTTGGGATTTAGATGTTTTGGTCTGAATGTTATGAGATTCAATGTTATGAAATTTCAATGTTATGAAGTAGACCCAAGGAAAGCAGATGAGTGGGGACATAAGATATATTTCATATTTTCTAGTTTTGCTCTTCTACTCAAAAATCATTATTACTTGTTAGTTTAAGATCTGTTAAAATCAGTTAGTAAAGAAATGAGTTGATAACAAAAAAAAATGTTGGGCCTATGGCCTCCACACATGATAGCAAAATTCATCTTTTATTAATCATGACTGCTGCTCTGGCTAAGGTTTATATTAACTTTTTGCAAAATAATCAGTGTTTTCAAATACCGTGTTTGGTTGGTAGTATCCTGTTTGTATCAATTTGGTTGGTAGTATCCTGTTTGTATCTATTACCGTGTTAAAACTAATTAAGGGCTAATAAACGTTCATGTAATTTTAGACTAAAGTTAAAATACTGATAGAAGTCATTGCTCTTTAATCATAAACAAAAAGCCTGAAGGGTATATTTTTGTACCAATTTGGTGGCTAACCCCAATCTTCTCAGCCGTGCTATGCTCATCTTCACTTCAATATTCACCTCACTCCCATTCTCACCCACCTCCATATCATTATATTTTTTTACTCATAGACACTCACATTAATATCCATCACTATCCATCATCCAATCAGCAATAATCTCAGCCAATCAACACTAACTAAAATGTATTATATATAGCCTATAATTATCTCTCAGTTCCGTCCACCACTTGTTATCTCCCACTCCAACACCATGGTCATCCATCTTATTATAATTTCACTGCTAATCTTGCTGTCAAATCTTATTACTTCCAACCACATAATATCAACTCAGCTGTACCTACCAGCCTGAAACATGGTCCTCATTATTGTTCTTCGTTCCCATCATGAAATAACTGCAAAATAACTGACATCAAAAATTACACCTAAAATTACAAAACAATAACTACAGATGTATCAAACTTACTTGTTATATTCTTCTTGTCAATACTTGTATCATGAAATAGTTTTAATTATACACAAAGTCAATTATACATGCTATGCTCAGACCCTTATTACTACTTTATTCCTATATCTCTGTGGAAAAAGACATTGAAATCCCAGACCATTCAATCATCATATTCCTCAGTCACCAAATAAATCAAAATCAGTAATCAAAAACAATATGCCCTCAGGTCTCAAACTCTTTAATCTAAATACTCATCAACTCATCATGTCGTCAATAAAGTATCACAACTACAAGCATGGGTCTTCTCACATAAACCAGAGAACTCATAGAAAGTAAACATTTAAAATTTTCAACTGCTTGATTTAGAGAATAGATTTAGATTTTTAATGAAGGCTAGCTGATTTGCTTAAATGTAGAGGTAAAGGAGGATAAAATGAAATTATAAAGTTATTAAACCAGGTATTATGAGATAGTTTTATAGCTTTTAGTGCATTGATGAATGACATAGACACCTGAAACCTAGTTAAAAAAACATTAAAGATAAACACATTTTCCCTAGGGGACTACAGTGTTATCAGGTCTGATAGAGTCAATAAAACAGGTGGCAGAATCCTTATAATTTATGGTATCATCTTAGGGTCCTATAGCTACCCTCATACAGTGCCCAAATTTATCAAAGCTGAAATGTTGTTTCCCTTACTAAAGCTTAATGCAAAGAAGGCAGTGAATGTAGTTGCAATCTGTGTTCCACTTAATACCAGTTCCTCTATAGCTGATGACAGTATTATGGACCACAGCAATATCACCCAAGAAACGATCATGCTCTGTGATTTTAACAATAACTGCACTACTCACAATGAAGACTCTACCATCATCAGTCTATATAACTCTACTCAAATGATTTATTCCCCCACCAGAGTCATTAAAATGGCTAATAATGAGTCCTTAACCGGATATTTATCAAAGATTTTGACAAAATCTCAGCTGCAGGGCCACTTTCAGACTCCATAGGTCATCATTATCCCATATATTAACAATACACCAAAATCTATAAAAACATCTCGTGCAACCTAGTTTGAAACCACACAAATAGCAGTACACACACACATATATATATATATATATATATATATATATATATATATATATATATATATGTATACACATATATATATAAAACAATATCTAGAATCTTTCTAGGATCTATCTCTTTTCTTTTTTCTTTTTGTTCATCATATACTATTTTTTGTAACTTATATGTGATATCTAACATATGCTATTTTTCATTGCATTGTATTGCATTGTATTACATTGTATTGTAAAATATCTTGTAAGATTTGTTAGCTGAAATATACCTGTCATGGTCTTGTTGGACATTCCCAGTAAAAATACACTAAGAAACAAATAACTATTAATAATAATAATAATAATAATAATAATAATAATAATAATAATAATAATAATAATTGCTTGACTATGTTCTTGTTCTTAATATAGACTACTCATATTAGTTACAAGGTTTAGGTGTCAGCACTTTTGATATTTTAGTACTTAATTCCAGAACCACAAGAGTTGTTATTTTCTACCATAACAACTTTACTTGGTTTATGTAGTTTGATTGTAATTTTTACCATTTTAAGGTTGAATTGTTTAATATCTTGCCATCACTGCCAGTTTAAAAGCTAATAAAGATGGTTCTTGACCCAAAAAAGTGCTCAGATTGACAGAATGTTACCATGCTTGTGTCATTGTTGCTAGAAGTTTCTATTTTTTTATTAAGGGTTGTTTGATCCTGGAGCTCTACAATTTCCTTGTTTGCATTGTATTTAGTTATACTGATAAACTTCCACATGGAGCATATGGTGAGGATAGAGAGTTATGTGCCTATGGCTATATCTGATTCTGTAGCCATTAAGCAGCACCCACGTCTGGATATGAGAATTACTACTGAATATGTTATACCTGTTACACTTGTGAATGCATGATATGCAGACATGTCTTACTTTTTTTCATCCTCACAGGTGAAAATCATATGAGTAAAGAGATTGGTCTTATATCCCTGCAGGTAACTGCAGTACTTGTAAAACCATATGACAAGTCAGACCAAGATGCCCATGGGGATGTTAAGGGGATATGACATTTTTTTATCTGATATGAGTGATGATGCTACACTGTAAAAGATGGTTGCAGATATACTGCAGTTGATGTTGCAATTGCCACAGCTAGAAGAGATGTTGCTGCCAGCACACATATGTTTCAGCCTGGAAGATGAAATACAGAATGAAGGGCAAAGGTTACAGAATCTTGTCTTCTGTTGTCTGGCTCCTGAATAAAATTTTGGCAAAATTGTTATTATATCATAGAATGTTAATCACAGTCCATTGGAAAAAAATGAACTGTGATCTATAGTCAAGATTACAAAACCACCTAAACATTTTTGTAGTGGGCGAGCCTCCTGTACTCCCCCCAAAACTTACTTATATACCTATGCACTGCCTTGAAGACCACACTATCACAAGAAAAACAGAAATCTCCAAGATAGAAGCTGTCTGTCTCTCTGTATTTCTGTACAAACCCAGGAACCATGCATTACTGGTCAAAATTTGGAGTGTGTCTAGCTGGTGTAGTATTCTTAAACCCGGTGCCCCTGTTGATTAGCTGTGTTGGGGCAGGTTTGTAAATGACGGAAATGGCATGCCAGATTACTTGAGACAAGCAAGAGTCTTATATTAATGGATCTTACAAGTTAAACTAACCAATAAATATGAATGGATAATATAGTACTAGTGGGAAAATGGGAAACCTATGTTCAATTAAATTTGGTAATCTTTCATTCTGTTACCTATCCATCCATCTATGCATTTATTTTGTGTTCTAAACCACTAGTCTCAGTAATAGTTGTACTGATTGTAAGCAAAGCAGGCCATACAGAACTTCTCTTGCAACAACCTCCAACTCGTTCTGCAACATTCACAGGCAAGTTGGGCCATTGCTGTCATATCTCCGACAATATATAACTAGGGGTATTCTCATTAGATACAGAAGCCACCTTGGTCAAGAGGGACAGCAGCTCTTCTTTATGATCATCCTGGATTGCTGACCTCCTCATTGTGTCACTGCAAGTGAACATAGTCACCTTGCAAAGGAAGTTAATTTTTACCACTGGGATCTATGGTCTTATTATTCAGGTCATTGCCCAAGATACTTTGACTGCTGACAAAGATGGGGCATAGACCAGCCATTAAACTCAGAGCTAATAGAGTAACAGTATCATAGGAACTACAAGGCAGGAAAGTCTGACTATTATGTGTAACATGTTAAATACCACCATAAAAATTCACCTCCCTCTTTGAAGAGGAAAAGCATATGAAGCTGAGGATGAACATGCAGGCACCCTATAATCATCAATGTTAGGCTTCTTGGAGGTAGAAATGTCATTCCACTTAACATGCGGGCAATTTGTTCAAGATATGGGACAACCATTGGGTAATGCCTCTATTCATTCTAGAATCAACTCCCACTTTAACACTATAGTCTGCTAAAATGACTGCATACCATCAGCACAGTTCTATACTCATCCTGAATGCATTCAGTTAAGGAAATAACTTTTAAATATTGTACAGCAGTAACCATAGGGTGACCTACTGTTATAGAGATCAACACAAAACATCCCACAATACATAATCATATCTCTTGTTTAGAGTCACAAAATGCAATTAGAACATAGTGGTGAGCCCCAATCACTCCTCATTTACATATTCAGTGACAAAGAGCTTATCCACTGTTTCATGCCCAGGAGGAAATCCACATCAGTCCTCCTGAATCAACAGCTCACAAATCACATGGAGTCTTGTTTCAACTATTCTAGCATACACTTTCCCATGCATGGTGAGAAGCATCAACTCTTAAATTTGAAATACACTACACTGTCTCGTTTTCTCAAAATGTAGGCACCTACCTCAATTTTGTGTAAACTTCCATGTGGCAATGAAAAGGCACATTAACAATAACACTTTAATAATTCCTAATGCTTTCAACTTTTCCAGGTGGCTCTCCTCCACTCATTTTGACTTTCCACCATAGAATTGTTTAATTGCCAGTATAAACTCACTTATCAAAATAGACCTGCTTCCTACAAGCAACTAATGGTACCTGTCTTCTCAAGGAAAAGTGTGTTCTCCAAGTTCAGGAGTTCCTGAAACTTAGCCTTCCATCTTCCAGTACTGCCATAATTTCCTGAAACTTAGCCTTCCATCTTCCAGTACTGCCATAATTTGATTTTTGGTTTTCTCTACCGTGCTGAGACTAGGATGAACAATGTTCTGTCCTCAGCCACCATGAGTCACAGCGATGGTTTCCTTCCAACCTCGGTGAGACTCTTTGAAAGCATTTTTCAATGTTTCCCTGAACTTCTCTGTTGTATGGGCCTTTGCTTTTCCATCTGTTACAGCTGCTACCTCTCTGGTCCGTCAGTAAATATGGATACTACTCCCTTTTAGTACAGCACAAAAGATCTCTCTTTTTTAATGAATGGGATGGATTTTCTCACTGTTGCTGAGTAATAGTTGAATTTTTGGATTACTCGCATGACAAGCACTGACAGCCATTTTAAAACCATGACAAACACTGACATTTTGGCAGATTTTGACATAGCTTCATCTAACTCAGCATTAAATAGGTCCATTCAGATTCTATATTCATGACCTTCTCTCCTATCCTGGTGTATGAAGAAAAACTCTTCCTAAAAGGAGAGTAGAACTAATCTTCCAAGAAGTATTACTAGGTATTCCCAGGGCATCTTCATTAGATGCTTGTATTTCCAGACACTGTCCAGGCACCATCCCAGCCATCTGTCTATATCAAAGTGGTAACCATTTAATTGCTCAGTTGCTCTCTTGCTCTGAGTGTCTGGAACATATGGTTCCAGGTTTGTTGACATGAATACAAAGTTAATTATCAATGTTTGTAAGAAGCTCCAATGTCAAGTCATTTCATGAGCAATACTGTTTGTGAAAATATATTAACCATTATCAATCCATGACCTGCACAGAAGTCCAACAATAATTCAGCATTCAATTTCAAAGCAGGCAATACATTTCTCTCACTCACATCCCTCCAGGAATGTCTAACATGTTCACATAAGAATGAAAGGCCTCCAGGAAAGTACTGAGTCATTCAATAGTATCTGTCAAGTGCTATTCTTACAGTCTATGAGAAGGCTAAATATTCTGAATAGCTGATAAGTGCATATACACATAGTTTATGCAATTTGCAATCACATCATGGCAACCCCCTTGACTAATGTAAAACTTCAAACTGTACAGATTCAGAGAATGAGTTGTGAATATCCCCAGCCTGTGCCTCTCCTTATGGGCATTTCACAGCTGAAGAAAGACATCCTTAGTTGAGAAGTCTGGTTGCAAAGCCAGTCCTATGTGTATAGATGTAATAACTTGATCAACCTTATACATTTTATCTTCCAGCTTGAGCCTTATCTCCCTCATCAGTAGTGAGGCTACACTCTTCATTCCCAATGGCCAACTTCCTTTCTAGAATATAGTCCACAACAAGTCCTCACAGTCCTGTTAGCGTACCAGCTGTCATCATGCTTCACCCACACCTTTTGCCTTGTGAGCCTTTGCCTTGTGAGCATTGAGAGCACACAGTTGGACTATACAGTGGGCAGATCCTAGTATGGCTAGATTGGTCTTAAGTGTACTAGGCACTTGCCATTGAACAGCAACCTTGGCTTGGAATCAGAGATGGTCCTGATATCTCTGCTCCTGGTAGGTTTCACTTATTATTTGAAAGACACAACATTCAGGATGAAATAGTTGATTTCTTTTAGTCTCATTCCTCCAATTTCATTTTGCTAGGGGTGAGTCTTACCAAGAGAACAATACTGTTGGCAACACAATATTAAGGATCACAGTGTTAGGCAAATCCCTCTAACAAATTACAATCCCAGTACCCCATTCAGCTACAACCCCATATTTTTTATTTCATGTGATTGCAGATGATATCAGTTGACTGCCTACTTAGAGAAATGCATACCTGAGATTATCCATCCTGATAAAATAGGCTTTATAATAGGTAGAAGCAGTGAAGGGTATATTAGAATATCTGCCCTAATTAACAGAATCTTGCATGATCTTTGCTGCAGAGTGACACTGACTGTGCTACATGTAAATCATATTTGAGTAGAAAACCTGGATGTTTGAGGAGTTAGCCTTGGACATATGAGGGTGCATTTTCAGTGCTGGTTCTCCTTTCCCAGGTAAGGGACAGATCTATTTTACCTGTTCATCTGACACCTATTGATTAGCTACGCATAAAGTATCAAGGTATATGGACAAGACAGGTATAGTCTGGCATGATTGTTTGCACTTTTGTCAGGGACAAGTGTAGCAGGAATGTTCTTCTTCATTTCTAGCCTTGTTTCATAGGCAGTAATATATCTGCTTGACAACAGACCTAGGCCAGCATCAGGGAAACTATAGTCATGAATAACAGCTCACTAGGCTCCTGATTTACCATTTGCTTCTGGAGCTAAACAAGTGAGAAAGAAAGAAAGAAAAAAAAAGCAAAAACAAATGGAGCTCTAAAAGGCAAAGATTCATTAGAAATAATGATCTTCCATGGTATAATGTGAAATGCTAAAATGTAAGCAAAATAGGAGAATGAAAGGGTCAGTTGGGAGACTGGGATCATAAAGTGTTCAAGACAGGGAAGAACAATATTAAAGAAATATTTATTTATCCTCTGCTGACCAGGTTAGTCCCATTAGGCTAGTAGTATTTTTTTCAGGAGAGACCTGAGGTGTTATTTATACTACTAGGAGAAATTTGGCCAGGGCATAGGGAAATTCCCCTACTTTTGACTGGCGCTCACATTTTTGTTCTAAGCCAGTATGTAAGGACTTCTTGTTCCTAGTGAGGAGGCAGCTGAGAGGATGGTGCATGAGATATAACATCAAGAGAAGGGTGTGGAGGAGAATGCCAGCTCCAGAGGAAGCTTTTCAAAGAAAGCTGTTTGATCAAACTGAGGAGACAGACGAAGAGGAATGTATAGTTACAACCCTCCACTTAGGAGAGTTAAGGGATGATATACTGTAAGAAATGATTAACCAAAGTAAGCCGGAGAATGAGATTTTGCGGGGGGGACATTATGGAAAAAAATAGATGAAGGAGATGTAGAAGTAACAATGGAAGGAAACAGCGGAAAGAAAAAGAAGATGTATGTAGAGACAGTAGCAACCATGAGTGAAGGAGATAAAGTAAAAAGAAAAGAAGAAAACATGAAAAGAAAATTGATAGTAAGAATACAAAGCAAAAAAGAACAGGAACTGAATAGATACAAGGTAAGGGACAATATAATTTTATCTTTAGGGGTAAAAGTGCAAGTGGTAAGAGTAGTTATCTTAATTAACAAACAGACATTTTGTGACACTTTCTTTGAGACTGTGCAAAGTATGGAGAGATTTGTTTGTAAATATGAAAGAGACAAAATAGCAATATTTGGAATGAATATATAATTAAAACATCTTTTCAAGAGACTAAAAATGAAGTGGAAAGACAGACTTTAAAAGAAGATTTAAAAACATAAGTAAAGAAATAATCCACATTTCAAAAGTATATGATAATAGGGGTTTATGGACTGGGGCATGGGACTGTAATGTTATTCTGAAAATGGAAATGGAAAAACTTGTATGTATTCCAATTGTTATAAATGTTGATGGTAACAGGGGTGATGCAAAATATTGTGGACCATCAAAGACATGTTATTTTTGTGGAAAAGAAGGGCATTTAATTAATAGTTGTGACAATAAGAAATGTTATGTATGTGTCATAACAGGATAGGAAGCAAGAAATGTGAACTTGGATGTAATAAATGTGAGAAATGGGACATTTATAACTGGATTGTAAAGAAAATGAGCTATGTATTATAAACCAGAATAAAGAGTAACAAAAAGAAAGGACAGAAAAAGATAGAAATAAATGAAGCTAAAGAAAAAAAGACAGATACTGAAAAAGTAATGAAGGAGATGAGATAGAGATATAATTAGAAGTTAGTGACAAAGAAGGCACAAGCTGAAAAATAGTAAGAGGGGAAAAGAATTCCATTGGTAAAAGAGTTAAAGATAGAAAAATAAAATTTAAAGCTATTAATATAAAGGAAAGGAAGAAAGGGAAAGGATAAAGACTTTGCCATTAGAAATAAGTATAAGATGGCATCTTCTAAACCAATATACAGGGAATGGAATAATTTAAGAATTATTTCTGTAAATGTTAGCAGTGTGAAAAATATTTTATATTTCTGTGAATGTTAGTAGTATGCAAAATATTACTAGAAGCATAACAATTTTAGAAATGTGTAACAGATGTGATGTTGACATAATTGTTCTGGATGGCATAAGAATTTTGACACGAAGAAAGATTTCAGACACAAAAAATATGGGATGGAGAAATAATATGGAACACAGGAATTGAACAGTATTCAGGAATAGCAGTTCTGTGTAGAAGAGTAGTGAAAGTTTTGGAAATTATAGTTGTTAAAATGGGAAGAATAACAATTGTAGATATAAGATGGCAAGAAAAAATGTATAGAATTGTTGGTGTATATGCACATGTGATAAAGAAAGGGAGAATCTATTTCAGAAAATATTGGATTATGTATTGGTAAATTTGGACATAATGATTACAGGAGATTTTAATTGTGACTTAAGGGGAAGTAAAAGGAAAAGATTTAAGAACTGATGGAAGTAATAAACTGTGGAAAAGTAGTTATATGGATTAAATAATATGGACTTATAACAGAGGTACATTAAATTCTGAAATAGATTATTTTGTAGTATCAGAGTGAATATAAATAATGGAAGAAGAAACTATTTCAAAGGGTTTCTTAGATCATTTGGCAATATGATTGGAAATATATCACAATAAAGACTATATAAAGATAGGTAAAGGTATAAATAGAATAAAAGGAAAATAATAGAATGAAAAAGGAATGAATGATGTTAAGCAATTATAGGAGGATCATATTGCTATTATATTTTGTTAATAGATTTGAATGGTGGATTGCTTTTCAAAGAAAATATGAAGATGATTAGCTATTTTGGAAAAATAAATAAACAAAAAACAGATTTTCTAAAACATATAAATATGTGATGACTGATAAAATGATAATACAGACTATTATGAGAAGGAAAAATAAATGTATTATAACTATTACAAGAAAATGAGAGCACTACTATATAAAGGTATTTTTACAAAGATGGAAAGAAGGATGTTTCACCTTATTTAAGCAATATAGTGAAGGAGGATAGTAGCATAATGAGAGAAATGACAGAAATATTAACAAGAAAAGTCAGCAACAAATTATTGTTGTACAAGTTTAAGTGTAAAAAATAAGAGAACATCAAAAGTGAAAAGTCTACACAAATTGTTCATAGACTAGCTGACCTCAACTTTAAAACGGGTGTCAGGGATTTTGGTAACTTGGTGTTTACACTTGGTATTTATCCCTACTGGAAATAATTCTCAATTTTTGTATTTTTATTTTTAAGAATGAACATGCTAGTCTTAAAGTATTAAGTTTTCTCATTCTTATTTTTGGTTTTCAAAAAAAAAAATGTGTTATTATTGGTTTTGCCACAAGAGGGTGGTGTTTATTATAGCAATAACCCATGCCTGGGTGTGGGTAATGCTAAATTTACCCACGGTTGGTGTGGTTTGGTCCCGAGGGCGAAGCCCGAGGGACCAAACAAAGCCAACCGTGGGTAAATTTAGCATTACCCACACCCAGAAGTGGGTTATTGCTATTATACCATGACATTATTTAAGAAAAGAAACTATTACTTTTCTTAAATAATGGCATAGTATAATGCCTGTTTACTGCCCTTCCGCAGATGTCTGGCATCCGCGGCAGTTCTGATGTACTGCGCGCCTGCGCGGTACATCAGAGCTGTGAGCAACAGCGGAGAAAGCAAGATCTCCGTTGCTTTTTAGTGTCTCGCTTCGTTAAATGAGTTTAACATAGCGAGACAGTTTTAAAATAAGCAACGGACATCTCCGTTGCTTATTTTAACTGTCTCGCTATGTTAAACTCATTTAACATAGCGAGACTAAAAGCAACGGAGATCTTGCTTTCTCCGTGCTTTAAAACACTGTCTCGCTATGTTAAATGGGTTTAACATGGCGAGACAGCTAAAATAAGCAACGGAGATCTCCGTTGCTTATTTTAAAGCTGTCTCGCTATGTTAAACCCATTTAACATAGCGACAATGTTTAAAACGAGTTATACTAATGGAAAAAAGTCCGGGCGACCGGACCTTTTTTCCATTAGTATAACTCGATTTACAATGGGCACGCTGGCCAATCAGCGTGCACGTTTTGGGGGGATCATGGTATAATAACAAATAATAGACCATGCTGCAGGACTATCTTTAAACAACTGTTTTTACTTCTCTGTGCCTGAGATGATTTATACATATTTTTAAAAACATTTTCTAGGAAACAAATGAACAATAATGGTATAGTGGAAAACAATATTGTTTGAAGTTTTAATTAATATATTTAATGTATTTTTAATGCATTTTTCACTTTACATAGATGTATTTGTATTTTGTATTTTGGTTATTTATTTTGATAAAGGACCCAAAAGGTGATGATGTAAAAGGGGAACTCAATACTTGATTGGTTTATTCAAGTATAAAAAGACCTGGGATTTATATACTTGTGTTTTGCATCTGAGGAAGTGTGTTTACGAAAACGTACTCTATGTGGAGAGTTTATGTTTTTATCTTATAATTAAACTACAAAGGGACTGCTTCTGGCATGGCTCAGTGTTTTCTTGGTTTATGGTAGACATTTCAGCTGAGTTACTTCTCTTTTTCTTTGCATTCGTTATATTTGAGAATGAGATGTAATAATTAATGGAGGAAAGTGTGTACAGTGTAAAAGGAAAAGGACATCAACAATTTTAATTATAGGAAGAGAAATTATATATGACAAATAGAAAAAAGATATAATAATTATGGCAGGTGATACTAATAAAGCATTTTATTCAATACAGCATGATATACTGTGGAAAATAATGGATATGCATAATACTAATAATAAAATCAAGCAAGCTGTAGAACAGCTTATATGGATAAGTGTCTTAGTTAACGGATGGCCAAGTAAAGAAATGGATATGAATAATGATGTAAGACCAGGGTGCCTTATGAGTAGCATTTTATTTTAGTCATGAATACAATGTTATAGAGGTAAACCAGAAAATGACGAATGTGAATTATAAAATTCAAAAAGAAGATGAAATTCTAGTTATGATGTCATATATAGATGATATTATTACAACTGAAAACAGAATGGATGGCAGAAGTTGTAATTTATCTAGCTGAAAGTTTAAAGGAAAGGAGCATTATGCTTAATGAAGAAAAGAGTAAATGAATGGGTGATACAATAAAAATAGCAGGTGCACAATTTTCTATGAAAGAAATCTATGTTTAGGGATCATTTTTGATAAAGAAGAAAATAAGAAGGAATTGAAAATAGTAAAAAAGGAACTAAAATATATTTGTATATTATAAAAAAATGTGCATATTAGCACATAAAAAGTGTATTTGATTAATTCAGTGTTAATAGGAAAGATGGTATATTTTATCCAATGCTGTCATGTTGTCATGATATGAAAAACTTTTCTTAGCGATATTCTTCTCCTTTATATGTGGATCAAGATCACATCCTGTTAAATTGGGTGTATTATAGGAAGAAGGAGGATTGGGTATAATAAATCCAATAGCTTATGCTACTTTATAAAATTTATATAAGGTGTTGGAATGGTTAAATGAAAAGAGCAAGAAATCAGTGGCAAATGAATTAAAGTACAAGTTATAAGGAATTTAGGGAAAATGGAAGAGATAAAAGAAAAAAATAACATTTTAATAAATGAATAGAGAATTATCAACAAAAAATGTAAGAATGCTGGAAATAAAGATCAATGAAGTTGAAGAAGATGGTATAATAATGAGAAACAATATTGTATTAATCCATGGAAAATGTTTCAGAAGTAAAGATTAAAGTAATTAAAGAAAGAAACAAGTGGTATAAATGTATTTTTAAATGCCAACTATTTATTTTTTTTTGGAGAGTGGGGATAAAGACATAACTCATGAAAGTAAGTATGCTTTAGAAAAAGAAAATTAAAGAATATGCTTGTGTTGTGGAGAAGAAGAAACAACAAAACATGTTTAATATGAGATAGTTAAAAAGCTGTGGAATAAATTAAGTGTAGATTTCTTTTTGAAACTATCAAAAATTATAAAGATATAAATATGGCCATGATATAATGTGGATATTATGAAAACAAATTTAGATAAGAAAGTATTTCATGTAGTTTGGGGAATATGGAATGAAAGAAATAATGAAATCATATTTAACTGAAAATGGGTATTGTCACAAAAGAAAATTAGATTATAATTATGGAAATAGGAGTGGCATTCCATATAAAAATAAAGAAATGGCAGGTTTTGGTGTGTAAAATTTGAAAATGAAAATTTATAACTATATATATATATATATATATATATATATATATATATATTTTTTTTTTTTATAGGTCTATTTCATAACATCAACCCACAGTTTGACAACTGTCAAAATGGTGAGAAAAAAACACAGCAATTTTACATGCACAAACTACCAGAACATTATATATCCTCTCTGGGAAAATATCTACTTGACTACCAAAAGTAAAATCACAGATGGTAGCAAATTACATCCAGAAAAGTGGGGGAATTTAAGCCCCACACCTCCATACTTAAGTATACCAACTCGCAGATCATACTATAGCAGAGAAGGGGCACAGTTCACACTGATGGCCAAGTGGTTACTTTCCTGGAGAGGATATGTGATGCTCCAGGTGTTCATGCTTGTAGAATTATAGCAGTTATGAAGGGGACTCATATATATATATATATATATATATATATATATTGGTCTAATTCTAAATTTCGAAGTTTCAAATTTCAAATTTATTTCTTATGGTTGAGACCATAAGATCAAAGTTTTGAAACTTAGAAATAGGTTCATAGGTTGGTACTAGGCTATCGGCCCTAGGGTCTCTGCATGCCTAGCCATAACAATTCCCTGACTTTTTCTTCCCACACTATTTACTTCCTTGGACCCCTGTCTAGCAGGGTGACTAACATGATCTCCGGGGTGAATTTCATTTTTCTTATCTTATCATCAAGGTTCCTTTTGAAGAGGTCCAAAGAGGCACTCTGCTTGACATATATGGACAGTCTATTCCAGAGTCTGGGGAGTCTCTGGGTCAGGAACCTATCCCACCAGCATGTTTTGTTTATTGTGATGACAAGGTTTAGATCCCTGGAGTGTCTGGCACTGAGGGATTGTGATTTCTTTAAGTGTAGCATGTCCAACAGCTCTGGGTTTGACATGACCTTGTATGTTAAGCAGAGATCGACTCAGAGTAGACGATATGCAACAGAGTATAGCTGGACTTTTTTAAGGCGGTCAGCATAGGGCATCTGCTTTAGGCATGTTTAAATGCCTAAATGTTTAAATGGTGATCAGTGTACACAGCAGAAGCATATACTTAAAGTTGTCCTTGCTGTAGTGCGATCTCAGTGTTGGAATATTTAATTAGGAGAGGGTGTGGAGGTGCATCCCCCCATGGGGGTATGCAGGAGGCTTGCCCTCCTGAAGAAATTAAAAAAAAAAAGATTTAATTTATATTTTGACGTTTCAAAACCTTGATCTTATGGTCTCAGTCATAAGAAATTCAATGTTTTGAAACGTTATAATTTAGAATTAGACCTTGGTTTAATGCCTCATCTAAAGGATGGCACACTCAAGAGTATAGTATTGCCTTATGGTGCACTGCAGTAATAACATTTGATCTACGTGGTGTGGGAATTGAAACTATTGCCTTCTGCACCAAAAGTGAGTATGCTACTTGTTGCCACACTGACATTGCAGGAAATATGCAAGAGTCTTAATTATCTATGTCTTTCTGCATATAGAGAAAGTGTTTGCTTAAGTAAGTTGGACATTTGGTTTGTCTATAAAAGGAATGGAAAGAAAAGGGTCCATTATATTCTGATATAATGCATACGCATTTGTTATATAAAGGATCTTTAGGGCATAATTTAAATAGACATTTGTCAGCTATCTTCTGTCTTGATGAAGGCAGTTAATGTGTATACTCCCTAATGCGATTTTTAATGCTAAGATACATTTTGGCAGTTCCAATAGATTAGGCTACACAGATTTCAATGATTCTTTTAGGAGATTTTAGTGTGAAGGTGAAATTGTTTGCAGATGACTGCTCACCCACAAAACATACTGACTAGATGATTCCAAAGTCAATTATTTTGAATGGAACTTTTTGGATATCACTAGTTAAAATATAATACAAATAAATTGAAATAATTTCTCATTAACTTCTCATAAATCCTTGGCTACCTCCTCATTTGGATTATAAATGTAAAAACTCTAGGTATGTACAATCCAAAATATCCTGGCTGCTTTCTGCAGTCTTACCATTTAAAAAAAAATCAAAGTTTAGGGAATCTAATATTTGGATCCAGGTGAAGCAAAGTAAACACATTCACTGTTATTCCTACCTTGTGCTTTGGCATCTAGGCTTCAAGAGGACCAGATATACATATGTATATCTATATCTATATATATATAAATGGTCTTCCTCGACCCCAAAAGTGCGTTTTTCCTAAAATGCACTTTCGCGAAAAGGTAACTAAGTGAACAACAGCAGAGGCTGTTGCTTAGATAGTGGCACAGCGGGGATAAGGGAATATTCTCTTTTCCCCACTGTAGTGTGATTTTGGAGTGAGAATATATAAGTAGCAGGGGTGTGGGGGTGCAGGGGGGCATGCCCTCCCTGCATAAATGTGGTTAGTGTTGTTAGTATGTGTGGGGGGTTGTGAGATTTTGTTTTGTTTTCGGTTAGATTCTTTTTTGCAAAAGTGCATTTTAGAAAAAATGCACTTTCGGGAAAAAGGGGTCATGAGATTACATTTCATTTATTGAAATGAGCCCCATATACATATATATATATATATATATATATATATATATATATATATATATATATATATATATATATATGTATATATATATAGGTTTACTATCAAAAGGGTGGTTGGACTATATCTGAATTGGAAATATCAAACATCCTAGTTTGACATTTCAGAACAATGAAAAAAAAATTGTTAAACTCACGACAACGACTGTGCACTAGCATTTGCTGATGTGGATTCGACATTTTGAATGCAGATCGCACTATACTGGGGATCAGGAAATGTACTTTTTCCCTCAATATAGGGCGATTTTAGAGTTTGTATACATAAGTAGCAGGGAGTGTGGTGCGTGCAGCTCCCCACATGGGCAGTGCAAGGGGGCAAGCCCCCATGCAAAAATGTTCATTGCTCATGACTGCAAGTGCAGCATTTTCGGTAAAGTCGACATTCCTGAGTTGTCATCTCTCCTGTAATACCTTGTTCGGTCATGTTTATGTTTGTAGATTTGATTTTCGACATTTCAGGTCAGAAATATGAACACTCGCACATTACAGGTGCGAGATTTTGATACTAAACCATATATAGCTATATATTTTATATATATATATATATATATATATATATATATATATATATATATATATATATATGTATATATATATATATATATATATATATATATATATCTATATATATATATACTCCCCTGCCAATCAAGAGCGGACAGGTGATCCGCTGTGGTGACCCCTAACTGGGAAAAGCTGAAAGAAGAATTAGTAAAAAAATTAACTAAAAATTTTTTATAGCAAAATATATTACTAAATACTGCCACAGCATAATAAAAATTGAATGCCTTTGCAGATAGTATACGTAATTTTAAAATTAATTGGGCTTCAAGCTCATTTAAAAGCCATAACTTTTTTTCCCTTCCTTTGGTAAAAAATAGAAGCTAACACTAAAAATCTGACCTTATCCAACTTCCCACCATGACATCTAATGGTATATGAGAGCTAATAAACTATATGAACAAGATTAAAAGTTATAAACAAGTTGGGCATGGTCTTGTATATCTTTTTTTTTACTTCTGTCTTGTCTGACTCTTGTAACCTTTAGCATTTAAACAACTGCATAATAAACTACCATACTAGGTAAACATGATAAATGACATTATGACCCAAACAATACAGAATCACGCTTTACTTGTTTATAATATATACCTATAAATGTTACACCCCATGACATGAACATACCATTATTAACACTTTTGTAACAAGGGACCTTAAAAACGCGGTTAACTGACATGCATTTCACCTGGGCTGAGCTTGTAAATGGTCAGATTTGGCCAGTGGTCTACCTCGATAACCATAAGTAAATTAATTAATAAATACATACATCAAATGACTGCTTATATGAAAAAAACTGTCAGTTCAATAGCAGTTGTTTCACCCTTCTGTTAAAAAACTAAATTGCCCAATTTGCTTTTATTATGCAACTACAAACATCAAAATGTACCTGGGGATTCAATAAACTCAATGTAGGCTTAGCTTGAAGCTTACGCAGAGTTTATGTGTCTGTGTGGTGACCAGCAGCGTTAATTGCATATTCATACCATGCACTATGTTTAAACATAACTGAAACCATGTAAAGCAACACAGACAGCAGCAGACATGTAAATTTGCTTACCTATGAGCAAACTAGGTCAGCTGATTGCATGGAATGCCAGAAAGTTTACCAGGGCTATGAATAAAGTGATGTGTATAATTTGCAACACATTATATGAAAGTGTATATAGTGCAGAATATTGTGCAAACCTGTGTCAGGCATGTGAAGATATATGAAGGCTGCCAGCCCAGCCAGGTAGAATTTTGTAGATAATTCTGTCATTTGTAAATATTAATATTAGCCACAGGCTTGTTCTCATAAATGCAAGAAAATGCTATTAAATGTGGAACTGCAAAAATGTAACAGTGCACTCTGCTGTAGGAAGGCTGATAAGTCAAGCATTGTGTAATTGTTTGATGTCAAAATCGGAAATGAGATGTCTAAATGAAGGAATTTTTCCTATTGTTTTGAGGCCAAATTTAAAGGCTAGAATTTACATGTATAATTTCATTCATTGCTCTGGCTTCCTGACCAGCTGCAAGATCAAAAGGGCTATTATCCTCTAAGTTTCTGTTAGCCTGGGAAAACAGAAAATTGTTAAGAGTTATGTAATATGAAGCAGCACTGTGTTATCAATTTAAAGAGAGAGAATCAGACAACATTTTGAATTTGTTTTGAGAATATCCAACTCACCAGTATTAGCCTGTGTTATGTATGTCAGTAGGATCTTAGACTTCAGCGTCTCTTTTAGAAGTAGCTAGGAAATTGGATGATTAGACAGTTGTTTATGTATTGATGTCAGAACTATTCTACTGTATTATTTTATGCATTTTCCTATGTCTGAACTCTTGACTAACACTGTGTAGTAAGAAGTATTGTCTTGTGTTTTTATTAATTATCAAACATTTTTAAACCTTTCAATAGAGATAATTTAAGCTCTAGAGTACATTGCATGTATATAGTGATACTGTCCAAGTCACTCCAAATAAGCCTTGACTGTTAAGTCACACTTACCATTTGAATAATAATATTGCACAGTGATAATTGGACACTCTTTGTTAAAGGCCTTTTTAGTAGTTGATATTAGTGGCTGGTGGCAGCTGGTACTACCTTTTAGACTGGACAGAAAGGGGGCACCACTTAAAAATCTGTGCCAGCCAACCCCAGGAGTGTCTGTGTGTTTGTTTATAACCCATATCTCAAAGTGTGTGTGTGTGTGTGTGTGTGTGTGTGTGTGTGTGTGTGTGTGTGTGTGTGTGTGTGTGTGTGTGTGTGTGTGTCAGCTACTTGGGCAGAGACACGAAGCACTGGTTGGCCAGAGAGGGTGCTGGAGGTTTTTGCTTGCCCACTCGGCTAAGATCTGGACCCTATAGCTGTGTCAGTGGGGAGTCTTATTGGGGATCTGGAGAGAAAGGGAGAAACCCGCCCCAGACTAACTGTGATCTTTGTGTGCTCTTAAGGGAAATTGTGCTTTACTGTGTGTGAATTTGTTATCCTCCCCTATTTGGACACCCCTCACTGGTGTTAGTGGTGAGGACTGAGGCTCATTGATTGCTGGGCCAGTGCACAGGCATCACAAGGAATCCTGAACAAAAGTTGTGTAAATGATCTGTAATGATTCATAGACTCTCATTTAAAATAAACAATCAGGAGAAGTGTGTGTATTGAATAAGGACACACAGATGAACTGCAGGAATGAACACAGAGAAAGAGGACAGGTGAAACTTGATAATGAACAACAGATGAGGGCATGTCACTAAAGAGAGTTGTAGCATGAACACTAATCACATTTCAACATGATACAGTACGGCTTGCACAGTCAATGTATATTATGTGACTGTCACGCAATGTGACATGAGAATGGAGAAGATTCTTTGTGATATAAGCATCTTGACATGAGCAATGAAGAGGGCATATATCAGAGATGGTATATGCAATAAGGATTTGGTGCATATTGTGAACCTGGGCAAAATGAGTTGCCTGAATATGACTGTAATGTCAGCAGAGGTCACAGCCAAGTGGGTGACATAGTAACAGGCTCATGGACAACAGTAGACAGAAGCATGCACAATCATGGACAATATCAGAATAATACCATAAGTAATCCCATGTCTCTGATACAACATTTGTGATTGTGAGTGATCACAGATGGTTCTGCAAGAGCACACTTGTACAACTATTATGAGTTGTCAATCAGAGGAATCAAGCACACCATCATGAAACTTTAACATCTGCTGTAGGTGTTAGGTGAGACACTGCTATGCCTGTATGTGAGATTGTGATTAATCCAGGCTAGTTGACGCGTGCATGGCATATATATGGCACAATTCACACTGTCACGAATATAATCCAAACGATCAATTATTGTCAATCAGCTATATATGTACTGTGTGCATCACCAGAACACATATCACACATGCATCTGGTATAACACCTTGATGTGGGTTCCGCACCATCAAACACTAATGTTTATGCAACAAAAATAATACTTAGTAATGACCAATAAGATGTGTGGGAGCTCACTATGGCAAAAGTGGTACACTTGAGTTATGCATCTCTGGAAAGTATGTAGGGAGGTACATGAAAAAGGGTACATTGTACTTAGTTACTGGTGTGATGAAGGCTGTGAACTGTGGAAGGATAATGGCCTTTGATGTGGATGTCTTGCACATATTCAGGAGTTGTGTTACATACAAGGGAGCGGCCTCCACTGTGGGTGCATGCTGGGGGACCTTCATCATACCATCTAACTGAGTACACAGGTCACATATCACTTGGTCTGCTCATGGGGTGTGCTGTCTACATTATTATTAGGTTGTGTGTTTGCTTTTATAACACATCCCCCATGACTTTATTTTCACCTTATGTGTCTTTGTGGCTGGGCAGCAATCCTTTGTGTGTGTTGGTATTGTCTGTATAATAATAATATGATTCTTGGCTTCAAAAGATTTTCCAAAATCTACAGTCCTCCAGACAGCTGTTTGGACAAAGGATGTGAATATCATTCTTGACGTCTATGACTTAAATAATGAACAGGAAAGGGCTTAGCACATAGCCCTGAGTTACAGGCTTGATCACTGGACTCTAGATATAGGTCACTTTGCACACTTCAACATATTTAGATGTCTCATATGTGATCCAGTGGTCTGCGTACTTGGTAATATAGGTGTTTATGGCCACTTGTGAAAGTGTCGCAGTAATACCTCAGTGTGGATTTGTATCAAATACCTTGGCCTGTTCAAGTTCCACAGGATGACAGTGTTGTCATTATGCATGCCCTTTTCATTTTCATCAGGACATCTAACTGATCTAACAGTCATAGATGTAACTTGAATAAATCACACATGCCTTTCGTCCAGCCGAGATATTACCAACGTCCATTTAGAAAAGGTCCATGATGATATGATGGTTTACCTCACAGATGACAAGAGTCATGATCTGTCTATACATGCATGCATTAGGTGCTGTTCCCCACCCCTTTCAGATGGATGTATGGTGATGTACATATTTATACAGGAACATATTCTGTCTGCAGGCTGTGATGAAGTATGGATCCAATCATGTCTGGTAGGTCCATGTTTTGTGTCATGCTATTAGTAATATGTGATGCTGTCATGGCCCATTGATTCATTATTATTAGCTGTACAAAGCACACAGATGTGATGCCCTTGTTTGAATAGAAACCGAGTAATGTTTGCATGTATACTTTGGCTGATGGTCAGTGGTGAGAGGAGGTTGACATGTGAGACAAACTGTCAGCTGGCGGATTGTCTATTTCCTCCAGTTGGGTATGTCTGGTGGCACCCACATATGCATCTGTGCTCACTTGTGTATTCCACTTAAGATTTCAATTGTATTGGAATAAATGATTTGTGAAAAGACCTACAAATACGACCATGGTCATTCATCACATTCCACACACTGGTACTATACACACAGTCATACAACTGTAACAATGTCATATATGTACATCAATTGCACAACATATGCTTGGATGTATTTCATGGGCAAGCTGTGTTTGAGCAGCCTGATGCCATATCATGACACATTACAGATCAGTTGTTTGCAGCTCATGGAGAACATTACATGACACAAATGCTAACAGTCATACAATGGTGCTGCTGACCCCCTCAAGCATCCTTGGTTCTAGCAACACAGCTGCACATACAATTAATTCCTCAAGGTTGCAGTTATGTTGCTGTGTATATCAAAGCATAATGACTCTTATGTAACCATGTACTCAATATGAATTTAGACAGGCGAGTGTCACAGAGCATTGAAAGATGGTAGCACTTACATACCTGTGATGGTGGAATGTGAACTGTGTCAATATTTGATCTGCTCCACTACAATACATGTCCTAATATGCCAACAATATACATACAAGTGTATCATACCATGTTACTCACTTCACTCAACAGCAAGTACCAATATGACTCTTGATTATGTTGGGGTGAATTACTTAAGACGTACATCTAGACTATATGAAGAGACAGATGACTGAACTCTCGGATTATGTGTACCAGGCAGGTATGACCCTAGCTTTAAGCAGCATTCTACCTTCACCCAGGATGATGCCACAATATAAACAAAAAATGATCGACTTCAACAATTGGCTTAGCTTCTGCTGTCAATCCAATGGGATCCAGTATCTCTTAGCCTGGGATAATATGATTGACAAGCCATGCTGCTTGGACAGAGAGGGTCTGCACCTGTTTTCTCTAGACTGTTGGATATTGGCAAAGGTACTTGCAGCCCCCGTAGTACTTTTTTAGGTAATGTCAAAGCAACAAAAGTTCCAATGTAACAAAATCCACTGGAGGCAAACACAAAGTTCTACTGCTTAATGCTAGAAGTCTAAACATGAAACTGCAGTGGAGAAAATTTTGAACCTGCTAGCTGACAGATCTGGTGCAAACTTCATCCCCCTGGCCCCACCGGCCATACCATAAAGCATACCTGACACCAGACCTCTGCCTAGTATCTCTAGACATTGGGTCATATCTGCACTCTGCAAGGCTAAAACACGTCCTCAGTGGTACCAGATAACATCCCAGGTAGCTTACTAAGCTCAGGAGCTAGCAGACCCGTGTAGTAACCCCTTTAAACATAGCCTCAGAACTGATTTTGTTCCAGAAGAGTGGAAAACAGCAGCAGCAATCTCCTTGCACAAAGGGTGCCATCAACTGACCCTGGGAACTAAAGACCCATAAGTCTAACCAGTCTCATCTGCAAGGCCATGGAAGGAATCATTATGAACCTTATCAACAAGGACATAGGTGACCTTGAAACTCTAGACCCAACCCAATTTGGCTTTGTTAAGGATAGAGCATGCTTATTAAATCTAGTAGACTTCTTCGTCAAAGTCAGCAAAGCCCTGGATGAAGGTAAGACAGTGCATACCGCCTATCATGACATAGCCAAGGATTTTGACAGAATCTTCCACTCAGGTATCATTGAGAAACTCTCCCAACTGGAGACACAAAGAATAATACAAAATAATGAAGTTTTTATCACATGGGAGCAGTCATTACCAACCATTCAAAAAATAGATATGAGAAAACCAGATATTTTAATCCATGAAAAGAAGACAAAAGTATCATTGATCATTGAAATTGCTACACCCAGTCACTACATTGTCTTGCATACAGACAGACATAGTCATAAAATACCAGGACTTGCATTAGGGCAATGTGAAAGGATACTCAGTCAGTTCCAATAGTGGTAGCAGCAAGGAGTCCTATAAAAAGAATTTACATTTGTATTTAGATAAGTTATTGATACATTCAACTCTATATGAGTTGCAGAAGGAGTCAATACTGGGCACGTTGCTGGTGCTGCAAAGAGCACTTCTGGCTAATTTCAAAGACTGAAACAATACTCATTTCATGAACTTTAATTATAGTTTGACTTGAGGTCTATTCCTGTCAAGGAATTCGAAACCCAAAAGACTAAGAGAAATTAAAAAAAGGTTTCTGAGAATCCTTCCAGGCAAATCTCCTTAAAACAGTAGCAATGGCAATAGCCCTGGAATGAACTGTGTCCTACACATACCGTAAATAAGAGCTGCGACTTGAAAAATGGAAGAAACTACATTTAAACACATATTTCCTCACAGGAAGAAACTGCAGACAAAGCATTCTGCATACTTTCATAATTAGTCGAAATAATCTTTAACATATAAATCTGACAATTCAAAATTCTGAAAATCAAAGCTGAAAAGCATACACTTTTTCCAAATACTTGTCAATAATATTTCGATCCTTGCCAGAAAGAGTAGGATTGGAACTGACTAAACGTTTAGCAACAGAAGGATTGACTAAAGCTATAGCTGCTGGGTTAGCTTTGGGAAAGTGTATAAAAACTTAAAAGACAGAGGAGCTTTATATATTCTATCTGCCTTTGTAGAAGCAGGAGGCCGAGTATAGTGACACACTGATACAAGCACACACACACACACACACACACACACACACACACACACACACACACACACACACACACACACACACAAACACACACACACGCATCCTCCAAAGCTAACAGAACTGGAGAAATAGGTGAAAGTCCTGTGAATAATTCTGTAACAGCTCATAGTCTTTTCTGAGGCACTAAGAAACCTCAGGTGTTTTCCAACTGAAAACACTGGCACATTTTGGAAAGAGTATCAGAGAAAGAGAAAGTTCCACAAGGAGAACTGGAAATTGAGGTGTCCTTTGAGTCTGAATCAGAAAATTGAGGACAAAACCCTCTATCTGTCCCTTCATCTTCCTGCCCAGATTCAAACTCTTGAATCTCATAAGGAAAATAAGTATCCCTCTTTCTTTTACCAGAAACTGCCTTATATGAAGGATCAATAGCCTGAATTAGGGTCCCTATTAAATGATCAAAAACACATTCTTTCAAATGTATCTTGACCGAACTTGAAAGCATGAAAAGGCAAAATAGCAAAACAGCATATAAGCAAATTCTTTCCCTGGGAAAGAAATCACTTGGCTGCTTCTGTTACTTTGCCATTTTCGTGACTGCAGTGCAATCTTGGAATTGGTATATTTAAGTGGGGGGAGGGGTAATTTTTTTTATTGTTTTACAGTTTCTTTTTTTTTTGTTTTTTTTTGGTGGGACAGCAATTTTTTTTTCCCTTGGAAAAAAAAATCACTGTTCTAAGTGTTCAAGATTGAAAGCTTTCACTTACATGGGTTCAATAATCATCATTCGCTTTTTTAAGTGTTTGATGATTTAACATAGATCCCCTGAATTATACCCTGATCCAGACCTGGTAAACTACAACTGTGTAAGGTAATTTGAGAAGGAGTAGATGCATGTTTAGTTTTCTGTTTCTTTTTGACAGGAAAAATTGAACCAACAGTGTTATTAATGCTAGCAGCAGCTTCCACAGGGATGACACAACATTCTGACCAAATAGGGAAGTCTTTCTTGTTCCCTTTCCCCGGGCCAACAGGAGTTGTTCTGTCATGCCCACAGCAAGGACCCCAACAGTCACACAGGACAAGGCTGACACCTGGTCCATTGAGGCTGTTGGTGCTACAGCACATGGATCCAG
>NC_056741.1:679838279-679843279 GCF_019279795.1 Protopterus annectens | reverse complement strand
ATGCTAATTAATGGAGTCGCACTTCCTGAGCAAGGATGTAACAGTTACATAAATTAACATAGTAGTAGAGACCAATGATTTGGTATATGTATATCACTGACATGCTGAGTTGAGATAACAGTCCACTAGGGCAGTATATACATTATGGGATATGTGCACAGCTTGCATTCCATCAATATAACATGTTAGACTATAGTAGTGGCTCAGAAGTTACAATCTCCTTTTGCAATGATCAGACTGATTCTATCATTAACAGTGACCTGTGCATTAACTGTGCACACTACAGAACAGGCCTAACACATGTACAAAGAGGACCACCCTTGAAGGGAGTTATGTACTTCAGTATTCAAAAGGTTATACATCCCATATGTAGGTGTGTGTGGTGTTTCAAATGTGTGTGCAGAGTGTGACATACATAATACGCATGCATAAGGCACTCTTACCTGACACAGTTATTGTGCAGACAAATAAGAACAGATGCAAATACTACACTATGATGCAATGTATTCCCCAGAGCTGTGTATTTTTGGCATCTGCCACAGGAGATAGTAGTGAGGTTTGTCACAAACAAATGAAATTAATGTGTGAATTAAGAAAGGATCCCTGATAATGAATGTCATATCAGCATGTCAGACTGATGGCAATTAAATGAGTATGCTAATGTGCACACAATTATGATCAATCCTATATCGAAATTCTGTGGTCAAGAAAGGTTTCTCTGTATGTCTGTACACATACTAACCAAGAAATGGAGGACAATCATGTACACCATAGTACTCAATGCCTGTGCCAAAGTAGAACTCACCATGACATTGGCAGAACAAATGTCTACTGTCATGAAATCCAAAGCTACATTCACATGTGTACATGCAACATATCAAGGGATAAGACTGATGTAATGTAATGGTTGTTGTGTGATGTCAGTGCATTCACACAAAATGCAACCCTATGCTAGAAGTGAACATCAAGCTATACAATTCCTCCAAATAACACCATGGCTATTAATTACATTTGTCACAGTGGAAATGTTATCACAGCTGTTGAACTCTTCCTATATGAAGTCATTTAATCAACTGTACCGTATTTGCTCATACATTTTTTCTTCTAAAATTTATAGGAGAAGCCTTTGCCACTCTATAAATATAAACTATAATTGGGTAGATGTCTTTCATATGGAACAGTTAAGGACACAAATGCTTACAGTCACTTAATGCTGATTTGGAAAACTTGACTAAGCCTTGAGAAAATCAACACCATAGTGGGATCAATGAATGTGCCATGGTTTAAATGCATCACCAGTTGTCAGATGTGTGGTTAAGTGAAAGAATTACATCATATGTATGAATTAAAGAATATGTCTCTTTATAATTAATCAGAAGGAATCTTGCTCTATGTCAGACAACATTAACTGATGCTAGGTATACCTAAATGCAACTGTTGTCCCCTGCTGTTGTCACTGTGAAAGCAGAACAACTATTATGTTCAATGTGGAAATAATCATGTATTGGAACATATGCCTTACTTAGGCAACAACATACATTAGATCATCATATGTCCTCAGTCCCGAAGAGGTGATTCACTAAAATTGTGATGGAATGACAATCTTTTCAAATGACAGCATCAGTCTTCAATACACCCTTTCCAAAGGAAATGTAGAATAAACATTTGTGGCAGGAACAACATCTACATATTAACATAGCACAGGTGGGTGACAACACTGTTAACAACATGTTGCACAACGACCGTAAGCAGTGGCATTGGGATTTGAGCTATTTGGCTAACATCACATGGTATGAATGTTTGCTGAAATACAAGTACAACTACAGATTTATTTGGTGACTGTGACACTGCACATTTCAAAGGATGACATCACCATTGTGTATTACTTCATGTTTCAGTTAAAAATGGTTACACCGCACACTATACAGATATACCTCATATATGTATTTGCAATATCCTCTGCCCAGTAAGAGGAAGAAACACAGAATCACAGTCATCCTTGTCTTCAAAACTTCCAACCTATTGACTGACAGAATCTATACACAAGTGTATTTTATGCATACACCACAGGAAAAGTCTGATTGTGCGTGAATCTGACAGCATCTTTGAAAGGATGATGTCAGCTGTATCTACCCAAGCAGCAGAGACCTCAAAGGCAGAAACACACTCAACTACCATAACTCAACACTAATCATGAGACACATAACTCTCCTAAACAGTGTGCCACTCAACCAATGCCCCTAAGGCAAAACAGCATGCCCAACACACTAGTCATAGGTGACTCGATAGTGAGGCACACTAATGTCCCACTCACTAGGTTGAATAAGGAGAAAGTAGCAGTCAGCTGCCTGTCAGGTGCCCCGATCCATCACATAACACACACACTCAGGTCCCTCAACAACATCTACAAATATGACTCTGTCACTGTACATGTGGGTGTGAATGATCTGAGACATACCTCCCTGAACTACATGAAAAGAGACATGGAGGAGGTCTTGGATTATGTAGCCCAGGTGGGTATGACCCTAGCCCTGAGCAGCATATACCATCACCCAGAATGATAACACAGTACAAGTAGAAAATGATTGATTTCAACAATTGGCTAAGTTTCTGATGTCATTCTAAGAGGATCCAGTATCTGTTTGCCTGGGATGACATGATTGACAGTCTTCAATGCTTTGCCAGAGATGGCCTGTATCTGTTAATTCTGAGCTTCCAGATACTGGCCAAGGCTCTTTCCACCCCCATAGTGCCTTTTTAGGTGGTGTTCTAAAGACCAAATTGCCACCATAACAGCTACATACAAATGCAATCTGAGGGTCATGCTGCAGAATGCTAGAAGTCTGAATATCAAAATGCACTCGCTCGAAGCACTCCTTAAAATGGAGAACATCGACATTTGTGGTGTAACAAAGACCTGGTTTAAGGCAGCAGAAAGCACCCCTGCACTACCAGGCTATAACTCATTCCGCACCTTTCGACCTCAGAACTTGGACTGAAGCTCCAAAGGTGGTGATATTTCCATATTCACAAAGGATGCGTACACCTCCAAACTGGTAGCCCAACATAATGCATCAGAGATACTTCAGGTGAACCTAACATTGGGTAAGACAGTGATCAAGGTTGTAGCCTACTATAGGTCCCCAACCATGTCCCAAGACTCACACCCCATGTTCCTAAGCACCTGGAGAATATTAGGGTTCCACCTAACACTCTCTTACTAGGTGACTTCAACTACCCCTCCATTAACTGGGAAAACTACTCATGTACCAATACAATTGCCCAACGTTTCCTGGAATTCATTAATTCCAATGCCCTGGACCAGATTGTTCTTACCCCCACTAGAGGTAGCAGCATCCTTGATCTGGTCATTACTAACATGGGCGACCATTGCTTTACACCAGTAGTCAGCTCCTCCCTTGTTAGATCCGACCACAAACTAATCACCTTGGAAATCCACATTCCCCCCCACCACAAAGGTAACCACCATGAAAAACTTCTCCAAAGCTAACTTTGGGCTCCTATAAACAAAAGTGGCTAGCTTCATGGCATCCATGCAAATGGAGAATAGTTGTATGACCACCGAATCATACACCACTGCACTGTATGAAGACGTACTCAAATGCATGGGTCTCACCATAACCAATAGAATCAAGATGCTCTCCTCCAAAAAAAGTAAGCCAGTCTGATGCTCCCCTGCCATAAACAAGCTCTACAACAGAAGGACGAAACTGATGTGGCATAAGGTGAATTGCCAAGACTGTAAAAACTCCCTTATCAGCCTCAACAAAAAATTGAGATCCCTCATCAAATCCTCTAAAGCTAGCTATGAAAACAGAATTGCAGCAGATAGTAAAGATACCCACTAGACCTTCTATAGTTATATAAAGAATCTCCACATCAATACCCAGATTTGCTCTGAGCTACTGTACAATGATACTTCTTATACCGAGCCAAAAGATATGGCCAGTATACTGGCTGATAGATTCACTGCCAACTTTACCCCTCTCTCTCCCCCAAAGGACCAATCACAATACCAGTAGATTGACAGACACCCAGTATTACTGCTGCACAGGTTAAAACAGCACTGTCCAAGGCCAAGAATACAGCTTCTATGGGACATGACAATATCCCTGGCTGTGTTCTACATGAACTACGGAGTGAACTGGCACCTCACCTGCTTGCCCTCTTCAATCACAGCCTCAACTCAGGCTTTTTCCTTACCGAACAGTGCACTGCTACAGTCATCCCTCTCCACAAAGAAGGACTGACTACAGACCCTGGGAACTATCACCCCATTAGCCTGACGAGCCTGATATGCAGAGCTATGGAACACATCATCATGGACCTAATAAAGAAGGATACAGGGAATGTCCAAACTCTGGATCCCACACAGTTTGGTTTTGTGAAGTGTGGATCATGCCTGCTCAACTTGGTTGACTTCTTTGAGTCATTCACCAGAGCTGTGGATGAAGGCAAGAAGGTTCATACAGCCTATCTTGATCTGGCCAAGGCTTTTGATACAATTCCCCACTCAGGAATCATAGAAAAATGCACTAAACAAGGCATCAACCTCTATATCACTAGGTGGGTTGCAAACTGGCTCACAGATAGAACCCACAGAGTGAAAGTAGCTGACTCCAACTCAGATTGCCGACTAGTCATGAGTGGAGTCCCACAGGGTTCGGTCCTGGGTCATCTCCTGTTTGGTATCTACTTCTCTGAAGTCCAGGCCAACATGAAGGGACTCTGGCTGACAAAGTCCACAGATAATTGCAAGTTGGGTGCTATTTTTAACTCCACATGTGATGTTGACATCCTGCAGAATGGCCTTACTGAAACCAACGACTGGTGTCAGAACCATGTCCTTAAGCTTAATGCAAAAATGTGGAAAAAAAAAACAAGTTCCCATGAATTACCACACTGATGGTAGTCCACTGAACACAGAAGGTGTTATAATTGATCTGGGAACACAGATTGACAGCTACCTCTCTTTTGAT